>NC_079221.1:3613729-3818729 GCF_029633865.1 Lampris incognitus
GTCCCGGCCAATTACCCCACTCTTCCCAGCTGTCCCGGTCCCGGCCAATCACCCCACTCTTCCCAGCTGTCCCGGTCCCGGCCAACCACCCCACTCTTCCCAGCTGTCCCGGTCCCGGCCAATTACCCCACTCTTCCCAGCTGTCCCGGTCCCGGCCAATCACCCCACTCTTCCCAGCTGTCCCGGTCCCGGCCAACCACCCCACTCTTCCCAGCTGTCCCGGTCCCGGCCAATTACCCCACTCTTCCCAGCTGTCCCGGTCCCGGCCAACCACCCCACTCTTCCCAGCTGTCCCGGTCCCGGCCAACCACCCCACTCTTCCCAGCTGTCCCGGTCCCGGCCAATTACCCCACTCTTCCCAGCTGTCCCGGTCCCGGCCAATCACCCCACTCTTCCCAGCTGTCCCGGTCCCGGCCAATTACCCCACTCTTCCCAGCTGTCCCGGTCCCGGCCAATCACCCCACTCTTCCCAGCTGTCCCGGTCCCGGCCCACCCCCTCTGCCGATCCGAGGAGGGCTGCAGACTACCACACGCCTCCTCCGACACATGTGGAGCCGCCAGCCGCTCCTTTTCCCCTGACAGTGAGGAGTTTCACCAGGGGGGACGTAGTGCATGGGAGGATCACACTACCCCCCCCCCCGAACAGGCGCCCCGACCGACCAGAGGAGGCGCTACTGCAGCGACCAGGACACATACCCACATCCGGCTTCCCACCCGCAGACACGGCCAATTGTGTCTGTAGGGACGCCCCACCAAGCCGGAGGTAACACGGGGATTCGAACCGGCGATCCCCGTGTTGGTAGGCAACAGAATAGACCGCCACGCCACCCGGACGCCCCCCTAAAACGTTCTTTTATGGAGTTGCCTCATATTCTCACATTGGAATTGTCTCACCTTGTCTCACAGGATCAAGCGAGTGCAGTCAGAAAAGACACACTCACCCATTTCTTTTCGTGTTTTTTAGCCACTGGACGAAGTCCTGTGCTCGTCTCGTCTCCAGGTATTTACTGTAGTCGTTGGAAAACGTTCCCTCTGAATGTCTCTTCATGTTTGAGAGCGCTCTGGGCTCGTTGAAGAAGGAGTCCTCTGTCATGAGGCTGCAAACAGACACACAATTGAACGCACGGCATGTTGTGATGCACGGCAAGCTGAGGAGGCGCCGCGTCGTATGAGCGAGGGAGGCGGTCCGAGGAGCGCTCACCTCGAGTTCTCCTCTGTGTCTTGGTCGGGGACCTGCCAGCTGCTCTGGACAATGATCAGAAGCAAGAGTCCAGTGAAAGAGTGGGCGCTTTTCATCGTTTGAGCCTCTGGAGAGAGAGACAGAGACAGACAGACAGACAGACAGACAGACAGAGGGAGAGACAGACAGACAGAGAGACAGAGACAGACAGACAGAGGGAGAGACAGAGAGACAGAGACAGACAGACAGACAGAGGGAGAGACAGAGAGAGGGAGAGACAGAGAGAGAGTGAGAGAGCGAGAGAGAGACAGACAGAGAGAACAAGAGAGAGACAGAGAGAGCGAGAGACAGAGAGAGGGAGAGACAGAGAGACAGAGACAGACAGAGAGAGTGCGAGAGGGCAAGAGAGAGACATAGAGAGAGAGACAGCGAGAGAGAGACACAGAGAGAGAGAGTGAGAGACAGAGGGAGCGAGAGAGAGAGACAGAGACAGACAGACAGACAGAGACAGACAGAGAGACAGAGGGAGTGAGAGAGACAGACAGAGAGACAGAGACAGACAGACACAGAGGGAGCGAGAGAGAGAGTGAGAGAGAGAGACAGACAGAGAGACAGAGACAGACAGACACAGAGGGAGCGAGAGACAGAGGGAGCGAGAGAGACAGACAGAGACACAGAGACAGACAGACAGACAGACAGACAGACAGACAGACAGAGGGAGCGAGAGAGACAGACAGAGAGACAGAGACAGACAGACAGACAGACAGACAGAGGGAGCGAGAGACAGACAGAGAGACAGAGACAGACAGACAGACAGAGGGAGCGAGAGACAGACAGACAGAGGGAGCGAGAGAGACAGACAGAGAGACAGAGACAGACAGACAGACAGACAGACAGACAGACAGACAGACAGACAGAGGGAGCGAGAGACAGACAGACAGAGGGAGCGAGAGACAGACAGACAGACGGAGCGAGAGACAGAGGGAGCGAGAGAGACAGACAGAGAGACAGACAGAGAGACAGAGACAGACAGACAGACAGACAGACAGAGGGAGCGAGAGACAGACAGACAGAGAGAGAGAGACAGAGAGAGGAAGTTGGACATGGTAAAAGCATTGCAGTTCCACTAAAGCGACGTTCTGAAAGCGAGCGACATCCGAAGCAGACGTGTTGAACATTTGGGGGAGGGGGGGAGGAGGGGGGGAGGGGGGGGGTCAGATGGTCTCACCTTGAGGTTGCTGCTTGCCGGCGAGCGTCTCGGAGAAGAGGATCACAGAGTTGGGTGGGTTTTCCTGGCTCACTTCTCCACCCGGCTCCTGGAGCTGTTTCATGGTCCCTTCTTGGTCTGCTGAGTCTTATATAGTGGAGCTGGATGGCAGCCTCCCAGGTGGCACCCCCCCCTCCCCCCCCCTCCCCCCCCACACACACACACTGAGACATCCCCTCCCACCCCACCCCCCCTCCCCCCCCCACACACACACACTGAGACATCCCCCCCCCCCCACACACACACACACACTGAGACATCCCCTCCCCCTCCCCCCCCACACACACACACTGAGACATCCCCTCCCACAGCCCCTCCCCCCCCCCCACACACACACACACTGAGACATCCCCTCCCACACCCCCTCCCCCCCCACACACACCCCCCCCCCCGGACACCTTGGCATACCCTGTCTTACTCCCAGTCCATTAGTCAGCTTCCGTCTCGCTCCACTAGATGTGTGCGACAGGAAGAGACGGACGGCGACACTGTGGGACGGTGGACCGTTGTTACTTCAGGTGTCAAAACCAAACAGGACGTCTGCGCTTGGCAAACAGAGCCGGGCGGCCAAGTGGCGAGTTGGCCCCATCTGCCTCTCCCGCCTCCCGTCTCCTGCCTCCCGTCTCCTGCCTCCCGTCTCCTGTCTCCTGTCTCCTGTCTCCTGCCTCCTGCCTCCTGTCTCCTGTCTCCTGTCTCCTGCCTCCTGTCTCCTGCCTCCTGTCTCCTGCCTCCTGTCTCCTGTCTCCTGTCTCCTGCCTCCTGTCTCCCGCCTCCCGTCTCCTGCCTCCCGTCTCCCGTCTCCCGCCTCCCGTCTCCCGTCTCCCGTCTCCCGTCTCCTGTCTCCTGCCTCCTGCCTCCTGTCTCCTGCCTCCTGTCTCCTGTCTCCTGTCTCCTGTCTCCTGTCTCCTGCCTCCTGTCTCCTGTCTCCTGTCTCCTGCCTCCTGTCTCCTGCCTCCTGCCTCCTGTCTCCTGTCTCCTGTCTCCTGCCTCCTGTCTCCCGCCTCCCGTCTCCCGCCTCCCGTCTCCCGTCTCCCGTCTCCCGTCTCCCGTCTCCCGTCTCCTGTCTCCTGTCTCCTGCCTCCTGTCTCCTGTCTCCTGCCTCCTGTCTCCTGTCTCCTGCCTCCTGCCTCCTGCCTCCCGTCTCCTGCCTCCCGTCTCCTGTCTCCCGTCTCCCGTCTCCTGCCTCCTGCCTCCTGTCTCCTGCCTCCTGTCTCCTGTCTCCCGTCTCCCGTCTCCCGTCTCCTGTCTCCTGTCTCCCGTCTCCCGTCTCCCGTCTCCCGTCTCCCGTCTCCTGCCTCCTGCCTCCCGCCTCCTGCCTCCTGTCTCCTGTCTCCTGTCTCCTGCCTCCCGTCTCCTGCCTCCTGCCTCCCGTCTCCTGCCTCCTGCCTCCCGTCTCCTGTCTCCTGTCTCCTGCCTCCCGTCTCCTGCCTCCTGCCTCCCGTCTCCTGCCTCCTGCCTCCTGTCTCCTGCCTCCTGTATCCCGTCTCCCGTCTCCTGCCTCCCGTCTCCTGTCTCCTGTCTCCCGTCTCCCGTCTCCCGTCTCCTGCCTCCTGCCTCCTGCCTCCCGTCTCCTGCCTCCTGCCTCCTGTCTCCTGTCTCCTGTCTCCTGCCTCCCGTCTCCTGTCTCCTGTCTCCTGTCTCCTGCCTCCTGCCTCCCGTCTCCTGTCTCCCGTCTCCCGTCTCCCGTCTCCCGTCTCCTGTCTCCTGTCTCCCGCCTCCCGTCTCCTGTCTCCTGCCTCCCGTCTCCTGCCTCCCGTCTCCTGTCTCCTGCCTCCCGTCTCCTGTCTCCCGCCTCCCGTCTCCTGCCTCCCGTCTCCCGTCTCCTGCCTCCCGTCTCCTGCCTCCCGTCTCCTGTCTCCTGCCTCCCGTCTCCCGTCTCCTGCCTCCCGTCTCCTGCCTCCCGTCTCCTGCATCCCGTCTCCCGTCTCCTGCCTCCCGTCTCCCGTTCTTCCGCCTCCCGTCTCCTGCCTCCCGTCTCCTGCCTCCCGCCTCCCGTCTCCTGCCTCCCGTCTCCCGCCTCCCGTCTCCTGCCTCCCGTCTCCTGCCTCCCGTCTCCTGCCTCCTGCCTCCCGTCTCCTGCCTCCTGTCTCCTGCCTCCTGTCTCCCATCTCCTGTCTCCCATCTCCTGTCTCCCGTCTCCCGCCTCCCGTCCCCCATCTCCTGTCTCCTGCCTCCCATCTCCTGTCTCCCGTCTCCCGCCTCCCGTCCCCCATCTCCTGTCTCCCATCTCCTGTCTCCCGTCTCCTGCCTCCCATCTCCTGTCTCCCATCTCCTGTCTCCCATCTCCTGTCTCCCGTCTCCTGCCTCCCATCTCCTGTCTCCCATCTCCTGTCTCCCGTCTCCCGTCTCCCGCCTCCCGCCTCCCGTCTCCTGTCTCCTGTCTCCCGCCTCCTGTCTCCCGTCTCCCGCCTCCCGTCCCCATCTCCAAGCATCCATCGGGAAAGTGAATAGGTGACCAGGGAGGATGTGGTGGTCCCTTGGTCGCAATATGAAACGGACTGTAGTCGTAGACAGACCACACGTACCACACAACATGACCACACAACATGACCACACAACAAGACCACACAACATGACCACACAACATGACCACACGTACCACACAACATGACCACACAACATGACCACATAACATGACCACACAACATGACCACATAACATGACCACATAACATGACCACACAACATGACCACACAACATGACCACACAACATGACCACACAACATAACCACACAACATGACCACACAACATGACCACACAACATGACCACACAACATGACCACATAACATGACCACACAACATGACCACACAACATGACCACACAACATGACCACACAACATGACCACATAACATGACCACACAACATGACCATACAACATGACCACACAACATGACCACACAACATGACCACACAACATGACCACATAACATGACCACACAACATGACCACACAACATGACCACACAACATGACCACATAACATGACCACACAACATGACCACACAACATGACCACACAACATGACCACACAACATAACCACACAACATGACCACACAACATGACCACACAACATGACCACACAACATGACTACACAACATGACCACACGTACCACACAACATGACCACACAACATGACCACACAACATGACCACACGTACCACACAACATGACCACACAACATGACCACACAACATGACCACACAACATGACTACACAACATGACCACACAACATGACCACACGTACCACACAACATGACCACACAACATGACTACACAACATGACCACACAACATGACCACACGTACCACACAACATGACCACACAACATGACCACACAACATGACCACATAACATGACCACACAACATGACCACATAACATGACCACACAACATGACCACACAACATGACCACACAACATGACTACACAACATGACCACACGTACCACATAACATGACCACACAACATGACCACACGTACCACACAACATGACCACACAACATGACCACACAACATGACCACACAACATGACTACACAACATGACCACACAACATGACCACACAACATGACTACACAACATGACCACACAACATGACCACACAACATGACCACACAACATGACTACACAACATGACCACACAACATGACCACACGTACCACACAACATGACCACACAACATGACCACACAACATGACCACATAACATGACCACACAACATGACCACATAACATGACCACACAACATGACCACACAACATGACCACACAACATGACTACACAACATGACCACACGTACCACATAACATGACCACACAACATGACCACACAACATGACCACACGTACCACACAACATGACCACACAACATGACCACACAACATGACTACACAACATGACCACACAACATGACCACACAACATGACTACACAACATGACCACACAACATGACCACACAACATGACCACACAACATGACTACACAACATGACCACACAACATGACCACACAACATGACCACACAACATGACTACACAACATGACCACACAACATGACCACACGTACCACACAACATGACCACACAACATGACCACACAACATGACCACATAACATGACCACACAACATGACCACATAACATGACCACACAACATGACCACACAACATGACCACACAACATGACTACACAACATGACCACACGTACCACATAACATGACCACACAACATGACCACATAACATGACCACACAACATGACCACACAACATGACCACACAACATGACCACACAACATGACTACACAACATGACTACATAACATGACCACATAACATGACCACATAACATGACCACACAACATGACCACATAACATGACCACATAACATGACCACACAACATGACCACACAACATGACCACACAACATGACTACACAACATGACCACACGTACCACATAACATGACCACACAACATGACCACACAACATGACCACACGTACCACACAACATGACCACACAACATGACTACACAACATGACCACACAACATGACCACACGTACCACATAACATGACCACACAACATGACCACACAACATGACCACACGTACCACATAACATGACCACACAACATGACCACACAACATGACCACACGTACCACACAACATGACCACACAACATGACTACACAACATGACCACACAACATGACCACACGTACCACATAACATGACCACACAACATGACCACACAACATGACCACACAACATGACTACACAACATGACCACACGTACCACACAACATGACCACACAACATGACCACACAACATGATCACACGTACCACACAACATGACCACATAACATGACCACACAACATGATCACACGTACCACACAACATGACCACACAACATGACCACACAACATGACCACACAACATGACCACACGTACCACATAACATGACCACACAACATGACCACATAACATGACCACACAACATGACCACATAACATGACCACACAACATGACTACACAACATGACCACACGTACCACATAACATGACCACACAACATGACCACACAACATGACCACACGTACCACACAACATGACCACACAACATGACCACACAACATGACTACACAACATGACCACACAACATGACCACACAACATGACTACACAACATGACCACACAACATGACCACACAACATGACCACACAACATGACTACACAACATGACCACACAACATGACCACACGTACCACACAACATGACCACACAACATGACCACACAACATGACCACATAACATGACCACACAACATGACCACATAACATGACCACACAACATGACCACACAACATGACCACACAACATGACTACACAACATGACCACACGTACCACATAACATGACCACACAACATGACCACATAACATGACCACACAACATGACCACACAACATGACCACACAACATGACCACACAACATGACTACACAACATGACTACATAACATGACCACATAACATGACCACATAACATGACCACACAACATGACCACATAACATGACCACATAACATGACCACACAACATGACCACACAACATGACCACACAACATGACTACACAACATGACCACACGTACCACATAACATGACCACACAACATGACCACACAACATGACCACACGTACCACACAACATGACCACACAACATGACTACACAACATGACCACACAACATGACCACACGTACCACATAACATGACCACACAACATGACCACACAACATGACCACACAACATGACTACACAACATGACCACACAACATGACCACACAACATGACTACACAACATGACCACACGTACCACACAACATGACCACACAACATGACCACACAACATGATCACACGTACCACACAACATGACCACACAACATGACCACACAACATGACCACACAACATGACCACACGTACCACATAACATGACCACACAACATGACCACACAACATGACCACACAACATGATCACACAACATGACCACACAACATGACCACACAACATGACCACATAACATGACCACACAACATGACCACACAACATGACCACACAACATGACTACACAACATGACCACACGTACCACACAACATGACCACACAACATGACCACACAACATGACCACACGTACCACACAACATGACCACACAACATGACCACACAACATGACCACACAACATGACCACACGTACCACACAACATGACCACACAACATGACCACACAACATGACCACACGTACCACATAACATGACCACACAACATGACCACACAACATGACCACACAACATGACCACACAACATGACCACACGTACCACATAACATGACCACACAACATGACCACACAACATGACCACACAACATGACCACACAACATGACTACACAACATGACCACATAACATGACCACATAACATGACCACACAACATGACCACATAACATGACCACACAACATGACCACACAACATGACCACATAACATGACCACACAACATGACCACACAACATGACCACACAACATGACTAGACAACATGACCACACGTACCACATAACATGACCACACAACATGACCACACAACATGACCACACTGACCACACAACATGACCACACAACATGACCACACGTACCACACAACATGACCACACAACATGACCACACAACATGACCACACAACATGACTACACAACATGACCACACATACCACACAACATGACCACACAACATGACCACACAATATGATCACACGTACCACACAACATGACCACACAACATGACTACACAACATGACCACACAACATGACCACACGTACCACACAACATGACCACACAACATGACCACACAACATGACCACACAACATGATCACACAACATGACCACACAACATGACCACACAACATGACCACATAACATGACCACACAACATGACCACACAACATGACCACACAACATGACTACACAACATGACCACACGTACCACACAACATGACCACACAACATGACCACACAACATGACCACACGTACCACACAACATGACCACACAACATGACTACACAACATGACCACACAACATGACCACACGTACCACACAACATGACCACACAACATGACCACACAACATGACCACACAACATGACCACACAACATGACCACACAACATGACCACATAACATGACCACACAACATGATCACACAACATGACCACACAACATGACTACACAACATGACCACACGTACCACACAACATGACCACACAACATGACCACACAACATGACCACGCGTACCACACAACATGACCACACAACATGACTACACAACATGACCACACAACATGACCACACGTACCACATAACATGACCACACAACATGACCACACAACATGACCACACAACATGACCACACAACATGATCACACAACATGACCACACAACATGACCACACAACATGACCACATAACATGACCACACAACATGACCACACAACATGACCACACAACATGACTACACAACATGACCACACGTACACACACTACATGACCACACAACATGACCACACAACATGACCACACGTACCACACAACATGACCACACAACATGACTACACAACATGACCACACAACATGACCACACGTACCACATAACATGACCACACAACATGACCACACAACATGACCACACAACATGACCACATACCAGACCACGACAACATGACCACAAACATGACCACACAACATGACTACAGAACATGACCACACAACATGACCACACGTTACCACATAACATGACCACACAACATGACCACACAACATGACCACACAACATGACCACACGTACCACACAACATGACCACACAACATGACTACACAACATGACCACACGTACCACATAACATGACCACACAACATGACCACACAACATGACCACACAACA
Source organism: Lampris incognitus (assembly GCF_029633865.1). Taxonomy (NCBI): domain Eukaryota; kingdom Metazoa; phylum Chordata; class Actinopteri; order Lampriformes; family Lampridae; genus Lampris; species Lampris incognitus. The sequence continues at coordinate 3,624,160 of NC_079221.1, forward strand.
TGACCACACAAGCACACAACATGACCACACAACATGATCACACAACATAACCACACAACATGACCACACAACATGACCACACAACATGATCACACAACATGACCACACAACATGACCACACAACATGACCACACAACATGACCACACAACATGACCACACAACATGACCACACGTACCAACACAACATTGACCCACAACATGACCACACAACATGACCACACAACATGACCACACGTACCACACAACATGACCACACAACATGACCACACAACATGACCACACGTACCACATAACATGACCACACAACATGACCACACAACATGACCACACAACATGACACACACACACAACATGACCACACGTACCACATAACATGACCACACAACATGACCACACAACATGACCACACAAGCACACAACATGACCACACAACATGATCACACAACATAACCACACAACATGACCACACAACATGACCACACAACATGACCACACGTACCACACAACATGACTACACAACATGACCACACGTACCACATAACATGACCACACAACATGACCACACAACATGACCACACAAGCACACAACATGACCACACAACATGATCACACAACATAACCACACAACATGACCACACAACATGACCACACAACATGATCACACAACATGACCACACAACATGACCACACAACATGACCACACGTACCACACAACATAACCACACAACATGACTACACAACATGACCACACGTACCACATAACATGACCACACAACATGACTACACAACATGACCACACAACATGACCACACAAGCACACAACATGACCACACAACATGATCACACAACATAACCACACAACATGACCACACAACATGACTACACAACATGACCACACGTACCACATAACATGACCACACAACATGACCACACAACATGACCACACAACATGACCACACAAGCACACAACATGACCACACAACATGATCACACAACATAACCACACAACATGACCACACAACATGACCACACAACATGATCACACAACATGACCACACAACATGATCACACAACATGACCACACAAGCACACAACATGGCCACATAACATGACCACAGAAGCACACAACATGAGCACACAACATGACTACACAACACAGCCAACCCTGAGCCAGCTGCAGGTCTTCGGTCTGTACCGTCCTGCATTTCATGAGAGGACGACACACGCTGCACTGTGGGCCACACTCGCTGTGTGCGACCCTTGAGTGTGTGTGGGTAACCTGTGAAAGATGCACGTTGAACACGCACGGTGATCACAAGTGAACACACACTGACACACACCGTGAGTGTGCGTTTGCTGGTGTCGTCTTGACGAGGTGGACGAGGAGTCCTGGAGGGCCGTGTGTGTTACCGCCGGCCTGTGTTGGACAGTAACTCCTGTTCCACACCTTAACACACATAACATCATGATAATAATATCACAATATTAATAATAATGAACTAATTAATAATAGTTGATAATTAGGCTGTATTAAATTGTCCCTAGGTGTGTGTGTGTGTGTGTGTGTGTGTGATGGCCTGGCGGCCTGTCCAGGGGGTCCCCCCGCCTGCCGCCCAGTGGCTGCTGGGACAGGCTCCAGCACCCCACCACCCTGAGAGCAGGAGCAGCGGTTTGGATCATGGGTGGATGGGTGGATGGGTTATTATTGTTATCTTTTATTAGTGTTGTTGTGGTTTTTGGCATCATCGTCACCACCACATCATCACCACCTTATCATCACCACCACATCTGTATTTGACAAACTAATTGCCTTTAACTTATTTTACTTAACCCTCATATTACTAGTGTATTACTAGTGTATTACTAGTGTATTACTAGTGTATTGTTAGACTTCTCTGACATCATGATAGTGATGGTCACGTTTTTATTATTGTTGTTGTTGTTGTTGTTATTCTTTGTTACTAATGTCTTTCTGTTACAGCCTCATTTCTATGATTACTGCTTTACACCCTTTACACCCAACACAGGGATCGCTGGTTCGAATCCCCGTGTTACCTCCGGCTTGGTCGGGCGTCCCTACAGACACAATTGGCCGTGTCTGCAGGTGGGAAGCCGGATGTGGGTGTGTGTCCTCGTCGCTGCACTAGCGCCTCCTCTGGTCGGCCGAGGCGCCTGTTCAGGGGGGAGGGGGAACTGGGGGGAATAGCGTGATCCTCCCACGCGCTACGTCCCCCTGGTGAAACTCCTCACTGTCAGGTGAAAGGAAGCGGCTGGTGACTCCACATGTATGGAGGAGGCATGTGGTAGTCTGCAGCCCTCCTGGATCAGCAGAGGGGGTGGAGCAGAGACCGGGGCGGCTCGGGAGAGTGGGGTTACTGGCCGGATACAATTGGGGAGAAAAAGGGGGGAACCGCTCCCCCCCAAAAAATGATGATGGGGGGCTGGACTCTGGTCATCATGTCACATCACCCCCTGACCATAATGTCCAGGTTCTACAACCCCCCCGTCCCACCCCACCCAACTCACCCAATAGATTCAACTTCCCTATACCCCCCTTTTATCTATTAATTTTTACCTGCCTCCTTCACCTCTCACTTATTTCTCACTGTTATTATTATTATTATCATTATCATTATTATTATTATTATTATCATTCTTCTTATTATTATCATTGTCATTATTATTAGTTATTATACACACGTCTACTCGCTCTTATTTGTATGAATTTTTTAGCCCCATTACCCACCATGAATATGACGTCATTTTATGCTCTGTATATTCCCGTTATGCTCAACACCATATTCTATACACACACACACACACACACAAAACATTCATGCATACACACACATACAACTATAAGATGCTGTGTATGTGTGTGTATTGTGGCCACCATGTGTGTATTGTGTGTATTGTGGCCACCATGTGTGTATTGTGTGTATATTGTGTGTATTGTGTGTATTGTGGCCACCATGTGTGTATTGTGTGTATATTGTGTGTATTGTGTGTATTGTGGCCACCATGTGTGTATTGTGTGTATATTGTGTGTATTGTGGCCACCATGTGTGACAAACTGATTTGCTGAACTTTTCTTTTGTTTGCGTTTTGTTTTTGTTTTGCCCTGCTCTGTCTCATCTTGTTCTGTCTCATCTTGTTCTGTCTCATCTTGTTCTGTCTCATCTTGTTCTGTCTCATCTTGCTCTGTCTCATCTTGTTGTCTCATCTTGTTCTGTCTCATCTTGCTCTGTCTCATCTTGTTGTCTCATCTTGTTCTGTCTCATCTTGTTGTCTCATCTTGTTCTGTCTCATCTTGCTCTGTCTCATCTTGTTCTGTCTCATCTTGTTGTCTCATCTTGCTCTGTCTCATCTTGTTCTGTCTCATCTTGTTGTCTCATCTTGCTCTGTCTCATCTTGCTCTGTTTCATCTTGTTCTGTCTCATCTTGTTGTCTCATCTTGTTCTCTCTCATCTTGTTGTCTCATCTTGTTCTGTCTCATCTTGTTCTGTCTCATCTTGCTCTGTCTCATCTTGTTCTGTCTCATCTTGCTCTGTCTCATCTTGCTCTGTCTCATCTTGCTCTGTCTCATCTTGCTCTGTCTCATCTTGCTGTCTCATCTTGCTCTGTCTCATCTTGTTGTCTCATCTTGCTCTGTCTCATCTTGTTCTGTCTCATCTTGCTCTGTCTCATCTTGTTCTGTCTCATCTTGTTCTGTCTCATCTTGTTCTGTCTCATCTTGCTCTGTCTCATCTTGCTCTGTCTCATCTTGTTCTGTCTCATCTTGTCTCATCTTGCTCTGTCTCATCTTGCTCTGTCTCATCTTGCTCTGTTTCATCTTGTTCTGTCTCATCTTGTTCTGTCTCATCTTGTTGTCTCATCTTGCTCTGTCTCATCTTGTTCTGTCTCATCTTGCTCTGTCTCATCTTGTTCTGTCTCATCTTGCTCTGTCTCATCTTGCTCTGTTTCATCTTGTTCTGTCTCATCTTGCTCTGTCTCATCTTGCTCTGTCTCATCTTGCTCTGTCTCATCTTGTCTCATCTTGCTCTGTCTCATCTTGCTCTGTCTCATCTTGTCTCATCTTGTTCTGTCTCATCTTGTTCTGTCTCATCTTGTTGTCTCATCTTGCTCTGTCTCATCTTGTTCTGTCTCATCTTGTTGTCTCATCTTGCTCTGTCTCATCTTGTTGTCTCATCTTGCTCTGTCTCATCTTGTTGTCTCATCTTGCTCTGTCTCATCTTGCTCTGTCTCATCTTGTTGTCTCATCTTGTTCTGTCTCATCTTGTTCTGTCTCATCTTGCTCTGTCTCATCTTGTTCTGTCTCATCTTGTTGTCTCATCTTGCTCTGTCTCATCTTGTTGTCTCATCTTGCTCTGTCTCATCTTGCTCTGTCCTGCCGTTCCCTCGTCCTCGTCCTCGTCCTGCCCTTATACAGAAGCTGTTCCCTTGAGGTGCAGTGAAGAAAGAGTAGAAAAGACAAACACTCACTGCACGTTTAAGAAAGGAGCAGGAGGGACCATTTATTGGCGTAAAAATACAAATGTATGTAAGCGGTAACACACGATGAGGCAGCAATACACGAGTTTGAAAACAATCGATATGTCTCGATAACATAACTGCCGCTGACTTGCGCCACAAAAATTATACACGTTCACAACCAATTCAGTGCAATACGAGTTTATCTACTGTCGGGTTGTAATAATAACACACAAGTCATCGTCGCACAAGACCGGCTGCGTGCCCGCAGTGGCTCTGGACTGATGTACGGTGACACATATTTGATCAAACTTTTATAAAGTCACACAAACTACAACTGTTCACGTTTACAAGTCGGCCAAACTCTGCTGCACACCATCACCACGAGGTGTGAGAACATCTACCCTGCAGAATTCTACCTCCGGTTTATCGATACAGTATAAGTACATGGAGTTGACAGTTTTGTGAAGTACATGAACGTGGTACAGTACTGATGCGGCGGGACTCGTCACACCTGCCCGGTGCTGACGAGACATTTCTGCAGGAAGTGACTCATGTGGGTGTATACGTGGTGGATGGCCGACCCTCCGAGACCGTGGTCCTTGTCAGCGTACCACTGGAAATGTCCAAAAAGATCAGGTTAGACCCCGGACTCCTGAACCCCCCCCCCCCCCCCCCATTCACCCTTTATCCAAGCCGCTGTCCTAATGGGGGTCGTGGGATGCTGGAGCCTGTCCCAGCAGTCATTGGGCGGCGGGCGGGGAGACACCCTGGACAGGCCGCCAGACCATCACAGCCCCCCCACCCCCCACCCCACACACACACATTCACACCTAAGGGCAATTTAGTGTGGCCGAGTCTCCTGACCTACATGTCTTTGGACTGTGGGAGGAAACCCACATAGACACGGGGAGAACATGCAAACTCCACACAGAGGACGACCCGGGACGACCCCCAAGGCTGGACTACCCCGGGGCTCGAACCCAGGACCTTCTTGCTGTGAGGCGGCCGTGCTAACCACCGCGCCGCTGGGCTCCTGAACCCTCACGATTTAATGTCGGTGGTGGGGGAAAATCCTCAGCTGCAGCCCATCTAGCTGTAGGACAACCCTTCCAAAGTCAGCAACGGTCATCGTAGTTTGCACACGACGCTTTCCAGCCCCTCATTCGTTCAATCAACACCACCCAGACCAACATGAGACCTCTTCCCTAAGCCAATATTTACCATCGCCTCAAAGTCCACTTCCTCGTCAACCAGAGCTTTGGAGATTTGCGCGGCCTGCTGGAAGTGAACATTGTCTACAGGAAAGAGAAGGTGTTTATACAGCGTGACAGAACAGCAAAGCTCACCCATTCGTCAAACGTTTCCATGAGGCATGGAAGTTCATTCACGCCACGCCCGGCAGTGCAAGCTGCCACATCGTCTCTATGAGAGGACCAGGCGCTGGATTCTCATCACACACAAGGCAGCAACATCTGGATGTAATGACGACATACCGTCGGCTGTTCCGTGGACCAGCAGATAGTTCACCGATTTGAAATTCCTCGCTCTGCTCGTCACCGTGGAATTCTGTTGAGGAAAAGGAAATTCTCACTGTTCGTATCAAGTTTGGGAAATCGGGGAACCGTATTCGTTTGAAAAAAAACGTCGTTTTAGAGGAAAATTCCAGTTACGGGAAGTTACTTGTTCATTCCTCCTCCTGCCGAGCCTTTACCTTGTAGGAGTCGGCGTTCTCTGTTGGCTTGCTCATGTAGCGCTCGGTGTACACGGCATCTAAAAACAAAACCCAGCTCGTGTCATTCGTCCAAAGTCAACCGGAGAGTCAGAGTTATTCAACCAGCAGGGAGATCAGCCGGGCCTAGACGGAGATCCGGATAATGTACCGCACTTCATATTCCATCCACCCTGCTGGAGCCTATCCCAGCAGTCACTGGGCGGCAGGCGGGGCAACAGGCCACCACAGGGCCCACACACACACACACACACACACACACACACACACACACACCTAGGGACAGTTTAGTACAGCTGATCCACCTGACCTCCAGGTCTTTGGACTGTGGGAGGAAACCAGAGCCCCCGGAGGAAACCCACACAGACACGGGGAGAACATGCAAACTCCACACAGAGGATGACCCGGGACGACCCCTAAGGTTGGACTACCCCGGGGCTCGAACCCAGGACCTTCTTGCTGTGAGGCGACCGTGCTAACCAGTGCACCACCGTGCCGCCCTCTACACATTATATCTAATTAAAAGAAATAATGAAAAAGCAGAGGTCAAGTGAGAAACCCGGTGGAGCGACCAGGCGGGGGTGCATACCCACCATAATATTCCCACTTGGATACAGGAGCAACTGCGATGCCACACGTGAAGAGTCCCGTCCCCGCACCCAGGGCCATGGAGGTGACGTAGCCGCCGTACGACTACATGAGGAGGAGTTTTACACAACACTGAACACAGAGACAGAACGACAAAACCTCATCCACAAAGTGCGACGACACAAAGGAGGTTCCGACTTACCCAGCCCCAAATAGCAATCCTCTTCTCATCTATAAAACCCATGTCGATGAACTTCCTGCCAGAGTTGGAAGGAAAAACAAAACCTCTGATTTTCCCAACGAAAGATACGAACATATCAAACATGGCCTTTACCGTAATCCCTGGTGCAGCAACGCTGCCTGTCACAGTACGCAGACCTTGCACACAGTACCTGTGCTGTGTGTAGTACGTCTTGTACATCACATAGCAGGGCCGTCACCGTGGGGGGGGGGGGGTGGGGGGGGGTGCGAGGCCCTGCTCAGTGATTCGGTGATATGGATGCACGTGAGTCAGGGTCACACACACGGCTCTCCTAGCTCTACATCACGCGTCATACAGCATCGTGACATTCTTCCTTTAATTCTTCTCCTTTTCTCAGCACCCAACTTGTGTTTACGAAATCAGTCCCACTCGCGGGTTTCCCCTCCTCCTCCTCCTCCTCCTCCTCCTTCCTCCTCGCGGTGAGCAGCGGGAGGGAGTCCCCACTACTTAACGACGCCATAATTTGGTAGGCGAAGAAGGAAAAAGCCACTTTATTTGACATTGTGTTCTTACAACGCGTGTGTTCTCTGCACGTGACCATCCGACTGTGTCGGAGCAGTGGGCCGCTGCAGCGCCCGGGGACCAACTCCCGTTCTTCTTTCCACTGCCTTGCTCAGGGGCACAGGCAGGAGTATTAAGCCTAACACGCACGTCATTTTGATGGTGGGAGGAAACCGGAGCACCCGGAGGAGGAAACCCACACACACACGGGGAGAACATGCCAACTCCACACGGAAAGGACCTAGGATGGCCCGGGGTTCGAACCCGGGACCTTCTTGCTGTGAGGCAGCAGTGCTGACCACCGGGCCGCCGTGCCGCCCGTTAGAGGTTTTCATGTGACCTTGACGGTGCATATTGGAACTAAGACACAGGGATTTCATTTCAGAAACATGTTGGGTCAAGAACAGTCATCCATCCATCCATTATCCAAGCCGCTTATCCTGAAGAGGGTTGTGGGATGCTGGAGTCTATCCCAGCAGTCATTGGGCGGCAGGCGGGGAGACACCCTGGACAGGCCGCCAGGCCATCACAGCCCCCCCCCCCACCCCACCCCACCCCACCCCACCCCACACCACACACACTCATACTTAGGGACAATTTAGTACGGCTGATTCACTGGGCTGTGGGAGGAAACCCACACAGACACGGGGAGAACATGCAAACTCCACACAGAAAGGACCTGGGACGGCCCGGGGTTCGAACCCGGGACCTTCTTGCTGTGAGGCAGCAGTGCTGACCACCGGGCCACCGTGCCGCCCGTTAGAGGTTTTCATGTGACCTTGACGGTGCATATTGGAATTAATACACAGGGATTTCATTTCAGAAACATGTTGGGTCAAGAACAGTCATCCATCCATCCATTATCCAAGCCGCTTATCCTGAAGAGGGTTGTGGGATGCTGGAGTCTGTCCCAGCAGTCATTGGGCGGCAGGCGGGGAGACACCCTGGACAGGCCGCCAGGCCATGACAGCCCCCCCCCACCCCACCCCACCCCACCCCACACCACACACACTCATACTTAGGGACAATTTAGTACGGCTGATTCACTGGGCTGTGGGAGGAAACCCACACAGACACGGGGCGAACATGCAAACTCCACACAGAGGACGACCTGGGACGACCCCCAAGGTTGGACTACCTCGGGGCTCGAACCCAGGACCTTCTTGCTGTGAGGCAGCAGCGCTAACCGCTGCGCCACCATGCCGCCCCCCAGAACAGTCATAAAAATTATATATTTTTTAAAAAACGGCAGGATTGCAGGCCAGGAGCGAGCCCCCCCCCACGCCAAGCCACGCCACGCCACGCCCCGCCACGCCACGCCACGCCACGCCACGCCACAGTTCTGTCACACAGTATACAGGCAGCTGACGTGCACGGTCAAAACTGGCATTACCTCACAGCAGTGATTTGATCCTCCACTTCGAATGTGCCCAGGCGTTGGTAGAGTGAGTGCATGATTTCGTCACCTTGGTAGCCGCTTCCCCTCCCATCAAAACTGGCAACGATGACGCCCTCGGCACTGGAGAGGTAGGAGCCCCAGTTCAGCCTGAAACGGAAGTCTGCCTTCTGACTGCAGGGGCCACCGTACCTACACAGCGATCAAACGTAGCACACGTTCAACGACGTACACCTCCGGCGGTATATACCGTGATAGCAAATGGAGGGAAGTGATTCCAGGAGGGCCCAGTTTTAAAGCTACAACTCTGAAGATTTACACACAAACAAATGTCCTCCTATCATCGTACATCTATCACTGACATGTTTGAAGGCAATAATTGATTCATGAATATGCAAATCATGCATGCTGTTGCAGTGGCTTTGTAAAATGTTTCTGAAAGGCCTTTCCTGTGGAAAACGATAAGACCCCACATGATATCATAGTACACATAAGTGGAAGAGAAGCCTGGGCAGTGAGGTGAGGTTGCTGTGCCCACCAAGCAGCCAGGGCACACATAGGAACTCGTCAATGGTAACTGGACTGTTTATCAAGCACGTTGTCCAAAGGGCTTAAAGCCTCACATTTTACACACACACACACACACACACACACACACGTACATGCAGACACACACACACACACACACACACACACACACACACACGTACATGCAGACACACACACACACACACACACACACACACACACACACACGTACATGCAGACACACACACACACACACACACGTACATGCAGACACACACACACACACACACACACACACACACACACACACACGTACATGCAGACACACACACACACACACACACACACACACACACGTACATGCAGACACACACACACACACACACACACACACACACACACACACACACGTACATGCAGACACACACACACACACACACACGTACATGCAGACACACACACACACACACACACACACACACGTGCATGCAGACACACACAAACAGACACACATGCACCCACACACACACACACGTACATGCAGACACACACACACACACACACACACACACGTACACACACGTACACACACACACACACACACACGTACATGCATACACACACACACACACACGTACATGCAGACACACACACACACACACGTACATGCAGACACACACACACACACACACACACACGTGCACACACGTGCACACACACACACGTGCACATACACAGCAGTGTCAACCATGCAAGGTAACAGCCAGCTCAGGGGGGGCAGTTAGGGGTTTGGTGTCTTGCTCAGGGACACCTCAGTATCTCAGCCAGGAGTTGTTGATGATTTTCCCCCCTTCTTCTCCCAGTTGTACCCGGCCAACTACCCCACTCTTCTGAGCTGTCCCGGTCTCTGCTCCACCCCCTCTGCTGATCCGGGGAGGGCTGCAGACTACCACATGCCTCCTTCCATATATGTGGAGTCACCAGCTGCTTCTTTTCGCCTGACAGTGAGGAGTTTCACCAGTGGGATGTAGCGTGTGGGAGGATCATGCTATTCCCCCAGTTCCCCCCCCCAAACAGGCGCCCTGACCGACCAGAGGAGGCGCTAGTGCAGCGACCAGGACACACACCCACATCCGGCTTCCCACCCGCAGCCACAGCCACTTGTGTCTGTAGGGACGTCCGACCAAGCCGGAGGTAACATGGGGATTCGAACCAGCGATCCCCGTGTTGGTAGGCAACGGAATAGACTGCTACGCTACCTGGACGCCGTGGTCGAGGCTTTAACCAGCAACCCCCCAGGTCCCTGCTGTACCCCCTGAGCTGCGGAAGACCTTGAGCTGTAGCTAAAACCGCTGCTGACACAAAAGCTCTGGTAAGTCTGTCCCCTCTTCAACCGGATGTCCGGGGTTTGGCGCGGTCAAACACCAGCGTCCCCACCAGCAACCCCACCAGCGCCCCCAGCAGCCCCCCCACCAGTATCCCCAGCAGCACCCCCACCAGTATCCCCACCAATGTCCCCACCAGCGCCCCCACCAGTGTCCCCACCAGCGCCCCCAGCAGCGTCTCCACCAGCGTCCCCACCAGTATCCCCACCAGCGCCCCCAGCAGCGTCTCCAGCAGCGTCCCCACCAGTATCCCCACCAGCATCCCCAGCAGCGTCCCCACCAGCGCCCCCAGCAGCGTCTCCACCAGTGTCCCCACCAGTATCCCCACCAGTGTCCCCAGCAGCGTCCCCACCAGTGCCCCCAGCAGCGTCCCCACCAGCGCCCCCAGCAGCGTCCCCACCAGTGTCCCCACCAGCGCCCCCACCAGTATCCCCAACAGTGTCCCCACCAGCGCCCCCAGCAGCGTCCCCAGCAGCGTCCCCACCAGCGCCCCCAGCAGCGTCCCCACCAGTGTCCCCACCAGCGCCCCCACCAGCGCCCCCATCAGTATCCCCACCAGTGTCCCCACCAGTATCCCCACCAGTGTCCCCACCAGTATCCCCACCAGCATCCCCACCAGCGCCCCCACCAGTATCCCCACCAGTGTCCCCAGCAGCACCCCCCGCAGCGTCCCCACCAGTGTCCCCACCAGTATCCCCACCAGTATCCCCACCAGCACCCCCAGCAGCGTCCTCACCAGTGTCCCCACCAGTGTCCCCACCAGTGTCCCCACCAGTGTCCCCACCAGTATCCCCACCAGCGCCCCCAGCAGCGTCCCCACCAGTGTCCCCACCAGTGTCCCCACCAGTATCCCCACCAGTATCCCCACCAGCACCCCCAGCAGCGTCCTCACCAGTGTCCCCACCAGTGTCCCCACCAGTGTCCCCACCAGTGTCCCCACCAGTATCCCCACCAGCGCCCCCAGCAGCGTCCCCACCAGTGTCCCCACCAGTGTCCCCACCAGCGCCCCCACCAGCAGCGTCCCCACCAGCGCCCCCAGCAGCGTCCCCACCAGTATCCCCACCAGTGCCCCCACCAGCAGCGTCCCCACCAGCGCCCCCAGCAGCGTCCCCACCAGTGTCCCCACCAGCGCCCCCAGCAGCGTCCCCACCAGCGCCCCCACGAGTGTCAGTGGAATAAGTAAAAACAACGATGCTGCATACTTACACGTCAATGAGAAGAGGGTATTTTTTGGTTTTCGTAAAATTTGGCGGTAACATCATCTGATACCAAAGATCTGCCGAGGGAAAACAAAGTTTGAGAGGTTGAGAGAAAAAGAGAGAAGCCATTTGGTGACGCAAAATCCATTTCCTGTCATTTGAGGTGAAAGCCAAAAGCAGTTTCGTCTCACCAAAACCTGCGACCCTCAGGGTGCCGCGCTGCATGGTGGGCATGTGGAATCCCGTTAGGATGTTCTGCAGCTCCTCGTTGTCTTCCAGAACCCTGAGCTCTGAAACACACGGTGGCACAGCAGCCATGGTGACGGGTACCGTGCAAGAGAACCATGCTTACAACACATGCTGGTCAACACAACAAACAACCCGTGGACCTCGAAGAGCCCTTGGGCCCATCCGTCCCCTTCGGACCACACGAAGAACCCTTGGGGCCTATCCGTCCCCTTCAGACGAAGAACCCTTGGGGCCTATCCGTCCCCTTCGGACCACACGAAGAACCCTTGGGGCCTATCCGTCCCCTTCGGACCACACGAAGAACCCTTGGGGCCTATCCGTCCCCTTCAGACCACACGAAGAACCCTTGGGGCCCATCCGTACCCTTCAGACCACATGAAGAACCCTTGGGGCCCATCCGTCCCCTTCGGACCACACGAAGAACCCTTGGGGCCTATCCGTCCCCTTCAGACGAAGAACCCTTGGGGCCTATCCGTCCCCTTCGGACCACACGAAGAACCCTTGGGGCCTATCCGTCCCCTTCAGACGAAGAACCCTTGGGGCCCATCCGTCCCCTTCGGACCACACGAAGAACCCTTGGGGCCTATCCGTCCCCTTCAGACGAAGAACCCTTGGGGCCCATCCGTCCCCTTCGGACCACACGAAGAACCCTTGGGGCCTATCCGTCCCCTTCGGACCACACGAAGAACCCTTGGGGCCCATCCGTCCCCTTCGGACCACACGAAGAACCCTTGGGGCCTATCCGTCCCCTTCAGACCAAATGAAGGCTGACTTGTTGGATAAAACACGTGACGGTCTGTTTGCTGCCCTCGTACCGCTGACATGACGTCACACTGGACGTCGCGTCAGTCGCGAGCAGCTGTACGACATGACGATACGTGGCACGGGACGATGGAGGACGTCTGTCGGTTCATATTGTAGCGAATTCGGGGGGGGGGGGGAACAACGCAACCACCGGAAGTGCCGCGGCCGGGAAGCGAACCCGTGTCGCCCGCAGCGCAGGAGACGTCGCTAACCGCTAGACTAAAGGGTCGGACCCGCCAGCCAGCCAGCGGCCAGCGTGTCTCCTTATCCATGCACGTTACATTATAAAGCGCTGTGGTTTATTTCGTTGTGTCGCAAAACACACGCTTTACGGCAGTGTTTTTCATCGTTTGGAGGACCCTTCCCGCTCTTGGCACAGCACGCGCGCCGGGGCCGGAAATGTGCATGAAGGCAACACAAACAAACATGGAGGACAGGCGGCGTAACGCAGAACGGGGCGATTCCCAGCAGAGGGAGTCCGACCAGCCGGGACAAAACCAGCAGCGTGGACCTAAACGAGGGGCGACTCCTGTCATGTGGACGTGGTTTGGGTCTGGAGAGTCTGACACGGACCAGGAAAGCGGACTTACAATGTGCCGCACGCCGGGCCCCAGACTCGGAACACCACGAGCCGCTTTTACCACCTGCGCAAGAATCGCGTCGGTTAGCGCAAAGGCTCCAAATAAAAGGAGAGAAATAATCAGATATGAGTAAGTACCTTTTATTTGTCGAGTATATGGTTCAGAATGTCCTCAGAAATAGGCCTTTCCTGTGGTCATGTTATATAAACTATTTATTCATTGACAGAAAATGTGCTGTATCGGGATATGTATCGTTATGGTGATATGAGTGACCTATATCGTGATATGTGTCGTTATGGTGATATGAGTGACCTATATCGTGATGATATGTATCGTTATGGTGATATGAGTGACCTATATCGTGATGATATGTATCGTTATGGTGATGTGAGTGACCTATATCGTGATATGTGTCGTTATGATGATATGAGTGACCTATATCGTGATATGTGTCGTTATGGTGATATGAGTGACCTATCTCGTGATATGTATCGTTATGGTGATATGAGTGACCTATATCGTGATATGTATCGTTATGGGGATGTGAGTGACCTATATCGTGATATGTATCGTTATGGTGATATGAGTGACCTATATCGTGATGATATGTATCGTTATGGGGATATGAGTGACCTATATCGTGATATGTATCGTTATGGTGATATGAGTGACCTATATCGTGATATGTATCGTTATGGTGATATGAGTGATCTATATCGTGATATGTATCGTTATGGTGATATGAGTGACCTATATCGTGATATGTATCATTATGGCGATATGAGTGACCTATATCGTGATATGTATCGTTATGGTGATATGAGTGACCTGTATCGTGATATGTATCGTTATGGTGATGTGAGTGACCTATATCGTGATATGTATCGTTATGGTGATATGAGTGACCTATATCGTGATATGCATCGTTATGGTGATATGAGTGACCTATATTGTGATATGTATCGTTATGGTGATATGAGTGACCTATATCGTGATGATATGTATCGTTATGGGGATGTGAGTGACCTATATTGTGCTATGTATCGTTATGGGGATGTGAGTGACCTATATTGTGATATGTATAGTTATGGTGATATGAGTGACCTATATCGTGATATGTATCGTTATGATGATATGAGTGACCTATATCGTGATATGTATCGTTATGGTGATATGAGTGACCTGTATCGTGATATGTATCGTTATGGTGATGTGAGTGACCTATATCGTGATATGTATCGTTATGGTGATATGAGTGACCTATATCGTGATATGCATCGTTATGGTGATATGAGTGACCTATATTGTGATATGTATCGTTATGGTGATATGAGTGACCTATATCGTGATGATATGTATCGTTATGGGGATGTGAGTGACCTATATTGTGCTATGTATCGTTATGGGGATGTGAGTGACCTATATTGTGATATGTATAGTTATGGTGATATGAGTGACCTATATCGTGATATGTATCGTTATGGTGATATGAGTGACCTATATCGTGATATGTATCGTTATGGTGATATGAGTGACCTATATCGTGCTATGTATCGTTAGGGTGATGTGAGTGACCTATATCGTGATATGTATCGTTATGGTGATATGAGTGACCTATATTGTGATATGTATCGTTATGGTGATATGAGTGACCTATATCGTGATATGTATAGTTATGGTGATATGAGTGACCTATATCGTGATACGTATAGTTATGGTGATATGAGTGACCTATATCGTGATATGTATCGTTATGGTGATATGAGTGACCTATATCGTGCTATGTATCGTTATGGTGATGCGAGTGACCTATATCGTGATATGTATCGTTATGGTGATATGAGTGACCTATCTCGTGATATGTATCGTTATGGTGATATGAGTGACCTATATCGTGATATGTGTCGTTATGGTGATATGAGTGACCTATATCGTGCTATGTATCGTTATGGTGATGTGAGTGACCTATATCGTGATATGTATCGTTATGGTGATATGAGTGACCTATCTCGTGATATGTATCATTATGGTGATATGAGTGACCTATCTCGTGATATGAGATTTTGGTGATATCTCACAGCCCTCGTCGTGAGAAAAAAGAGGGGTGCAGTTATTTACTGCTACTGATATGGCAAAGGAAAAATATCTACAGACGTAGCACCAATGATATGATGACTACAGACCAACACTGGGGGGAAGTTATAACAAACTGGCGTGACTTCAACAGCCAATAAATTTGTATTGCTCTCAAAAGTAATTCCTCAGCCTTGGTTCCCAACGCGACTGCAGAGCAGGTCTGATACGAACAATATTTGCTTTATCACACCGTAGATTCAGTGTGACAGTAAACAGACTGGGCCCTTGGTGAGACGGTGCAGCGAGAGACAGCATTACCGGCTCGGCGGTCTCATATGAAGCTCGAAAAAATCATCAGTGTACCTGCACCTGAGCCCCTGTTGTCCCTCAAGGTAAACAAAGGCATTCCGGGTCCTGGTGAGAGGGGAAATAGAAAATACATAAACAGTCGATTGTGTCTAAAAGATTGCTATGTAAACTTGGCAGTGACTGATCTTGGTTCATATGTGTTTGGACACAGGCTCTATCGCTCGCTCGCACATCTTCCCTACCACGGTCATCGTCGTACATCGGCCACGGATGGATTACTGCTCATGAGCAAATGTGTGTGGCGTTGTGAGAGGGGTAACTGACCGTAGCAGTCCATTCGGAAGTAGGAGGCATCGGTGCTGAAGTAAGCTGAGTTGTACTGACACTTGTCCTTTAGCAGGTCACAGGTGAGACACCGGGGGGCAGAATGGCTCGGTCCGATCATAATCCTGGTGTACAAACAACAGTTTTGACAACAGCATTTGACATGATTGCTGCTGCAAATAGGTTTACTTTGCTAGTGATGGAGCTCAGGGTGTACCAAGTTTCGGCTTATTTGTTTCTGCATTGATGTCAAACAGGGGAAAAAACCATCCTCACTTGTACAGATTTCTCTGTCCGGGTCTTCCTTGGTACTCGTTACTGATGTAATATCTGTGACAGAAGAGGTTTGCTTGATGTAAATTTGTCCTTTTTGAGATGCTCTTAAAGATTCATGGCGTGCAACCAGTTATTTCCAGGGAAAATGATCCAGTCCTTGCATCATTACTTACATGGAATCCTTTGTTAGCTTGGATATATAGATGACCTCCCATTTGCCCGACGTGATAGGTGTTGCCTTGCCCTGTAGAGAAGACTGTGTTTGAGTACAGCCCATGATAAGATGTATTCTAATTCCACACACCGATGCGTGGTCATACTTACATCCGTCACGTAGTGAATGTGTTTGTAGCCGTTTGTGTCGCTCATTACTTTGTAGAAGCTGAGGTTATCCTTGGCGAAGAAAAGCGGGAGGGGTGAATACTGGAAAATATGTAAACATGTCATGGTTAGCGCTCTGATTCAGTGTGGCTGAAAAAATAATCATGGCTACGGTGGTCTTATTTCAGTTGGACTTACATGGCCGACCCAGCCTGTCTTGCTCGCTTGCTCAAATTTCTAGAAGGAATAGAGAAACGTGTTGCTGCAAACTACGGCTTGCTCAATAACTTTTCACAGCGTCCTCATCTCAGTTGATATTTACCAGTGAGAAACACAACACAACACAGCCAGGCGTGCGTGTGTGTGTGTGTGTGTGTGTGTGTGTGTGTGTGTGTGTGTGACAACTACCTGCTTTTCAACCCAGCTGCCCCCATCGAAGTCATAGAGCTGCACAAGCACGTAATTCTGTTGTCGTATGAGCCACTGGACAGCAACGCGCTCATCCGTAACCCAGGTCACTGAGCTCAGATAGTGGTCACTGAGGATAAAGAGATAGAAAGCGACAGGTTTATGTCGACATAGGTGGTGGACGACAATCAAATTTGGCTATGCTCTTGTTGTCATATGATGTTGGGTGCTGACAAAAACAAAGTTGCACAGTACAGACCCGGAAGCGAGGGACTTTGGGGCAGCCACCTGTGTGCGACTTGATGGATTTGTTGTATCAACAACAAAGAGTTTCACCTTGGGGATGGTTGACCCAGCCTGTATCAAACACAATAAACCTGATTCAGCGTTTCTTACCTGGATTACTGGGCATGCATGAAGACGTGATGAACCTGAAACTGAAGGACCCATGAAAGAATGTATATTTTGTGAATAACAGCAAATTCAACTTCATAAGCACTCCGTATGTGTGCTTGTGAGAGGCGTGCTATCACTTCTCACCTTCGGGTATGGAACAGCCACCGTCACAGGGTATTGTCCTGATCCGTACAAGGAGAACTCCACCCTCTGGACTTCTGTATCATTCAGCTCTGTATACGCCAAAAACCTTCCGTTGGTCGACCACCATATTGCCTCATTCGACGAGAACACCTCCTCTGAAGATGTTTTGAAGGAACAGATCTTTAGATATCGTCCTTCACCCCCACACACACACACACAAACCAGCCTCCCACGCCTACACGCTGACAAACAGTGAATACCTCTGTACCACTAAATAAATAAATAAATAATATTCATTCATTCATTCATCTTCAGCTGCTTCTCCAGGGTCGGGTCGCGGTGGCAGCAAGCTAAGTAGGGCACTCCAGACCTCCCTCTCCCCAGCAACATCCTCCTGGGGGATCCCAAGGAGTTCCCAGGCCAGATTGGACATATAGTCCCTCCAGAGAGTTCTGGGTCTACCCCGAGGTCTCCTCCCAGTTGGCCGTGCCCGGTAAACCTCCAAAGGAAGGCGCCCAGGAAGCATCCTGATCAGATGCCTGAATCATCTCAACTGGCTCCTTTCGATGCGAAGGAGCAGCGGCTCTACTCCGAGCTCCCTCCGGATGTCCGAGCTCCTCACCCTATCTCTAAGGCTGAGCCCAGACACCCTACGGAGGAAACTCATTTCAGCCGCTTGTATCCAAGATCTCACCCTTTCAGTCACCACCCAAAGCTCATGACCATAGGCGAGGGCTGGAACGAAGACTGACTGGTAAATTGAGAGCTTTGCCTTCCAGCTCAGCTCCCTCTTCACCACAACAGTCTGGTACAACATCCACATTACTGCTGATGCTGCACCAATCCACCTGTCAATCTCCCGCTCCATCCTACCCTCACTCATAAACATGACCCCGAGATACTTGAACTCCTTCACTTGAGGCAACAACTCATCCCCAACCCGGAGGGAGCAAGCCACCATTTTCCGGTAGAGAACCATGGCCTCAGACTTGAAGGTGCTGACTCTCATCCCGGCCATTTCACACTCGGCTGCAAACCGCCCCAGTGTGCGCTGGAGGTCACGTTCTGATGAAGCCAACAAAACCACATCATCTGCGAAGAGCAGCGATGCAATTCTGAGGTTCCTAAAACGGACACACTCCTCACCTTGGCTGCGCCTTGAGATCCTGTCCATGAATATCACAAACAGAATCGGAGACAAGGGACGACCTTGTCCCGTGTCTCCGAGATATATATATATATATATATATATATATATATATATGCCTGTTTCATGCCATAAGCAATGATTGCTTATAGCATGAAACAGGTTTGTACTGTCTCATAAAGAATTTACTTGACTCACTGGATTATTTTGCTCCTTATATATATATATATACATAGAGAGAGAGAGAGTGAGAGAAAATGAGGGGCAACTTCACTCACCTTCATATACCCAGTCTGGGACACCATTAAGGATCTCGTTCTTCTTCCCGTTGTGGGTCACTTGTATGGGTACAGCAGTAACACTGGTTTTCAAATAAATGTTGAAATTCCAGATGTAGGCCTTGAAAAAGAGATTCCGGTTATCTCCAGCATTCCTTTCTTCTCATGCTCGCTCTCTCTCTCACTCCCAACATGCCAGCAATACAAAACTCAAGTACACTTTTTTCTCTTTTCTTTTTTTCTCGCAAAAGTGCAGCCAAGTCTCTTTTCTTTTTAGAAAATGCAGCCAAACCCCATGTTGCATTGCATGTTCACCAGTCAAGGTAAACATCTGCTCACAGTAATTCACAGGCAGGTTGCAGGGGCCTTAACAGCGTTCAATTAGGATGAAACTGCAGAGCTGAATCTATGTCACAGCTGCAGGGTGTGCTGTGTTAATAAGTGCACTACTTATATTAGGCAATCAAGGCTTGTAGGCCGTCCACACTCACAAATGTGTTTCCTTTTGGGCCCCAGGAGAAGTACTGCACGTCTACTGGAAGGCTCACAGATGTAAGAAATGCTCTGTAAGGAAAGAGTTTCAGAAGAGAAACGGGGAGATACTTCACTGCGTATAGATTCAGTGCTTCCTTGTGTCCATATAATGTGATAATGTGGAAAAATTAAGATGATTTTTAATGTGAAATACAAACACACACACACACACACACACACACACACACAAACAGAAAACTTTTGCATGCTCAAGTTGGCATCGTTGTAAACCCAGGCTTACTTACGAACTGTCCTTATCATAGATGGAGTAGGAGGCTGTGTATGAATGTCTCCATTGCTATTGAATTGCCAAAACAAATTCATATTCACTGAGGGCTTTCAACCTTTCTTGACAAGTTACATGCACAAAATTAAGATGGCATATTTCTGGTGCAACCACCAGTTTAACCAATTTAAAAACGGCCACGTCCATCAATCTAGTAACGACATTTTTGCACATTTCTCACCTTCGTATAATTGCTTTCAAAGCAGACATATTTATGGTCAGCAGAGAGGATGTAGTCTGTGGCATTGACTTGGGCCTGTAGGTGCAGCCACACGGCATGCGAGAAACAAAAAGTCTGTCAGCGCTGACACAGCGTAGATCCGAGACACAATCATATTTGAAAAAAATGTCTTACAAAGATTTCGCTGCTCAACATTAGCGTCTCCTCGTTCGTCCCAACGTTGTAGAGTATAACGTTGCCTTGTCTTGTCTTATGAAGATACTCGTTATCTGCAGATGGAAAAACGGTCGGGAAATGTCACATTTTGAGACATGCAAGATGGCGAAACATTTGGGCAATTGTGGCACAAGTTCTGATGGGTGCGTTTGTAGCTGGGTGAGCTGGTTTGACTGGAAGTGATACCTGATATCCATCGCAAGCTGTACGATCTCCACCTGATGGTGTCGTTGAAGTAATCGGCGAGCGTGTAAGACCTTTTGCCCCCTGCATCCGCCCCTGGAACGTGTGCGACATGATCACTTGTCACAAAGTCAAGTCACGTTTTATCTGTAGGCGACGGCCTTCAGTCACGGTTTAGTCCCGGAGGGGTGGGCATCTCATTGCAGTCACATGCAAGGTTAGCAATCTAGCTAATGTGTGACTATTTTGTTTTGTTGTTTTGTGTGGTGATGGTGGTCGTGTGGCTCGGGTCCTGGGCTGCTCCGGTGGCGTCTGGACACTGCTGGGCCACCCCCTCATCATATCCTTCATACATTTTATAACTGTGTTATCCTCTTTCAACGCTGTATAGTGTAAACTGTGTAAACACAACACCCACTGCATGTTGTGCGTCTTGGGAGAGAGCTCCTCCTCTGGTGCTCTCCCTGAGCTTTCCCCCTACTTTCTCCCCCTGTTAAAGGGTTTTAGGGAGTCGCTCCTTGTCCGATGAGGGGGTCTAAGGACAGGATGTCGCGTTGCTGTTAAGCCCCCTGAGGCACATCTGTAATTTGTGATATCGGGCTACACAAATAACACCGACTTGACTTAATGCAAAGTGTGAAAACTCTGTACACGTCTACCATTGCAACCACACGGTGGCGCCCCCCGAGCCCCCCGCCCCCACCTGATAATAATGATACTCATGCATGCAATTAGTAAAGCTTAATGCCATGCGGACATGTGCCAACGCTTGACGGACATCGACACAAACGTGCACGCAAACAACAACGTTGTTGCAGCACAGAGGTCACAAATCAGCCGACACACACAAAGCTTCGCTCGTCAAACAAAACAAACACAAATTAACCGATCGCTTTCATGCAGCTCAAAAGTATGCAGAAAATGTGGCAGTAGGCCTAAATTAACAATGACAGAAAATTACAGAGATGAGAGACGGGGGGTGGGGGGAGAGAGAGGGGGGGGACGACGCTATAGGGCTTTTACTTTAAAAGCAACTTACTGTTCAGATAAACTGCCACCGGGATGGTGATCAGCGTGATGAGGACGGCTGCCCCCACCACCACCCCCCAGTGCACCTTACTGCAGCCCTGCAAAGGAGGAGGGGGGGGGGTCAAGTGTCACACGAGGGTCGGAAACGTCACTCAAACCGGGACAGTAAAGTCTACGGGGGCTGTGGTCTCACCCCTGTCGCGCTTTTCTTAATTAATCCCGAATTGGTGAGTGAGGGAGGTGGCTGTGCGAGGCTGCTGTGCTGGGTTTAAGCTGTGCAGCATGCAGCACGCTGCACAGCTTAAACCCAGCACAGCAGCCTCGCACCATCCGCTGCGCTGCAGAAAAGCCCGCTAGCGGGGTGGAAGGGAGGGTACACGAGCACAGGTACAGGTATCGGATCACCGGACTACTGACCATTATCGAGTGGAAGTGACCGACATTCAGCGGAGGGTGGACGAGCGCTCCCTCAAGTCCCGGTCTCGGCTCTCTTTTTTCAAGTCCTGCAGGATCGTCGGCGTGAAGTTGCAGCGGACCCCTCGGACGAATCCGCCTCGCGCGCTGGTGCCATTCAAGTTTTGCGAACTAACCCGCGCGCGCCAGTTTATCCGCCAGACCGGAGAGACCGCAGACGGGTTCCCGCAGCTCCGCGTGCGGGTGCAGCGCAGATCCGGCACGCGCCCGTCCGTCCGTCGGTCCGCAAGGAGTCCGAAACTCTTCCCAAGCCAGGCGCTCCCTCGGAGTCTGCAGCCCACACGACGTTATAACGCGCTATACCGGGTTTAGGAAGTGGCTTCCCCTCTGGGCGCGTAACAACCCAAAAAAAAAAAAAAAAAAGAAAAGGAAAAGAAAAAAAGGAAAAGAAGAAGGGCATAAAGTTTATTCTGCGGGCAAATCCACCAAGCATCATTCCTGCATGATCACTGCACGTGGTTGTTCTGCATCTCCATGTAAAACGCATCCTTCATCTTACCTCCTTTACACTTGAACCTTGTAAAGTCACGCCTGGGGGGGTGTGGGGGGTGGGGGTCCAAAAGTACCAAAGGAAGTCTGATTGGCACAAGTGAATTTATTTATTATGGCTCAACAATTTGATGCACCCATATTATACAGTCAAAAAGCAAACAGACACAAAGCAACAGGAAGTTCATGGCCACTCAGTGCTGGGTCGTATAAAAGACAGCCTTGCTTTCTATTCAAGCCCATCTTCACTTTTGAATCAGAACCAAAGCCACCACGTCACAGACCAGATGACCAGAACAATCCTTCAGATGTGCTGACACCTTCTAATATCAGAGCACTAGTTAAGGCTCATCTCCCAGCAGCTGTGCATCGTGAGACAGTGGTGCCAGGCAGGCAACACCTACCCACCTGTCTGTCTGCATGCAGACAGACAGGTGGGTAGGTGTTGCCTGCATGCAGACAGACAGGACAGGCACACCAGCAAACGGTCGCTTCAAGGCACATCTCTAATTTGAGAGCAAAGGGCTGAGGGGTGGAGAAGTGGTGCGCATTCCTATTCATTTTCATGCAGTTCAGTTCCAATTACAGGCAGGAAAAGGTGGGCTGGCTGGAGGCCAGCACACTTACATGATCATTTGATGTCTTAATGTTTCTCCCAGAATACTAGGTTTCAGACCAGTCCCGCGTATTTTAACTGCACTCTCCTGGTGGGGGTCCAACATCAGGAGAGTGCAGGTATACCCAGCTTTTATTCATTCTCCGTGACAAGTTAATACGCTTTTCTTTGAGGTGTAAATGAATGGGGCCATGCCACTGTAAGGTCGTACTCAGGCTAAAGTGCTATATAAATAAACCCGCTTGCTTGCTAGGCACAGTTGCCTTGTACCCCCCAACCCCCCCCCCCCACCGCGATTTTTTTTTTCCCAGGATGAATCCGGAAAGTTGACTGACAGGCAGATCTGGCCAGTCCTAGTGCCTGAGGGCGGGAACTTTCCGGATTCATCCTAGGAAAAAAAACGCCGGCGCACGGTACAGACCGCCTAGTGTGAGTACGCCATACAGACCTGCCAGGCTGTCTAGTGACCGCCTTACCAACTCCACCAGCCAAAACACGTCTTTCCTCCAGGAAATGTACTTTCTACGTCACGATTATTGTTGTTACGTTTCATGGTCGTTGTGTCAGCATGCTACTCAGCTTTTAGGAATTCTTGGTGGCCTGTTAATACGCTTTCTGTCTTCTTGAGGTGAAAGTGAATGGGGCAGGGTGGCTGCCCCATAAGGTCGTACTCACACTAGTGAAAGTGAATGGGGCAGGGTGGCTGCCCCATAAGGTCGTGCTCACACTAGGCTCGGCTGCCTCGTTTAATTAACCCCGGCGCTAAAACGAGAGGAGCATGACGAGTAAGTGGCATCAAAGGTCTCGGAATACTACAACTGTTTTAATTATTGAGGAAAAGTGGGAGAAACAGTATCTGGGGTTGCCTACGTGTGGTTATTATTAATTGTTCAGCGCTGCTGTAATTCACTTTGTGTCTTCGTCCTCTGAGCCTTCCACCATGTGTGTGGCGTAGTCAAAGGCAGGGAACTGGATGGGAAGCTCACTCCACTTGGTGTATTTGCTGATGTTCTTTCCGTCCCACGTCACCACAAAGTTTTTGATATGGAGACAGGGACAATCGATGGCACGGTAGAGCATCATGGAACCCCATCTCTGCAACAGAAGACGTGACGTTAGCCAGGTGAAGCGGATGCACGGCTGATATTTCAGCTTGTGTATTTGAAATGTGAATATACAGCGCATCCGGAAAGTATTCACACCCCTTCACTTTCCCCACATTTTGTTATGTTACAGCCTTATTCCAAAATGGATTAAATTCCTCTTTTTTCTCATCAATCTACACACAATACTCCATAATGACAAAGTGAAAAAGGTTTTGTAGAATTTTTTGCAAATTTATTAAAAAACAAAACTGAAATATTGCATGTACATTAGTATTCACACCCTTTGTTATGACAGTCAAAATTGAGCTCAGGTTCATTCTGTTTCCACTGATCATCCTTGATATGTTTCTACATCTTGATTGGAATCCACCTGTAGTAAATTCAGTTGATGGGACATGATTTGGAAAGGCACACACCTGTCTATATAAGGTCCCACTGTTGACAGTGCATGTCAGAGCAGAAACCAAGCCATGAAGTCAAAGGAATTGTCTCTGGACCTCCGAGACAGGAATGTATCGAGGCACAGATCTGGGGAAGGGTACAAAAAATTTCTACAGCTTTGAAGGTCCTGAAGAGCATAGTGGTCTCCATCATTCGTAAATGGAAGAAGTTTGGATCCACCAGGACTCTTCCTAGAGCTGGCCGCCCAGCCAAACTGAGCAATCGGGGGAGAAGGGCCTTGGTCAGGGAGGTGACCAAGAACCCGATGGTCACTCTGACAGAGCTCCAGCGTTCCTCTGTGGAGATGGGAGAACTTTCCAGAAGGACAACCATCTCTGCAGCACTCCACCAATCAGGCCTTTATGGTAGAGTGGCCAGACGGAAGCCTCTGCTCAGTAAAAGGCACATGACAGCCCGCTTGGAGTTTGCCAGAAAGCACCTAAAGGACTCTCAGACCATGAGAAACAAGATTCTCTGGTCTGATGAAACCAAGATTGAACTCTTTGGCCTGAATGCCAAACGTCACGTCTGGAGGACACCAGGCACCTCTCATCACCTTGCTAATACCATCCCTACAGTGAAGCATGGTGGTGGCAGCATCATGCTGTGGGGATGTTTTTCAGCGGCAGGAACTGGGAGACTAGTCAGGATCAAGAGAAAGATGAATGGAGCAAAGTACAGAGAGGTCCTTGATGAAAACCTGCTCCAGAGCGCTCAGGACCTCAGACTGGGGCGAAGGTTTACCTTTCAACACGACAACGACCCTAAGCACACAGCCAAGACAACGAAGGAGTGGCTTCGGGACAAGTCTGTGAATGTCCTTGAGTGGCCCAGTCAGAGCCCAGACTTGAACCCCATTGAACATCTCTGGAAAGACCTGAAAACAGCTGTGCAGCGACGCTCCCCATCTAACCTTACAGAGCTCGAGAGGATCTGCAGAGAAGAATGGGAGAAATACCCCAAATATAGGTGTGCCAAGCTTGTAGCTTCATACCCAAGAAGACTTGAGGCTGTAATCGCTGCCAAGGGTGCCTCAACCAAGTACTGAGTAAAGGGTGTGAATACTTATGTACATGCAATATTTCAGTTTTTTATTTTTAATAAATTAGCAAAAATTTCTACAAAACCTTTTTCGCTTGGTCATTATGGGGTATTGTGTGTAGATTGATGAGAAAAAAAGGAATTTAATCAATTTTGGAATAAGGCTGTAACATAAAATGTGGGGAAAGTGAAGGGGTGTGAATACTTTCCGGATGCACTGTAGCTATTAAACATTCACCCTGGTTTCAAGACAGCGTTGATTTTATGTGTGCAATTTCTCAGTTGATTTAATCTTTATGCTTTTGGGCAGGAAAAATGGCCGCCACTAAACTGTCACATTTGAGCCCTGCAGTAGTAAATGGGATGCAAAGGATAATTTGCAAATTCAAAGGACATTTGGCACCTATTAGGAATTAAAACGCAATCTGTGATTTTCTAGCAATTTATTTTAAACAAATTGTTTTAGTTAAGGGACAGTTGTAGAGGCCTGTTTGGTCCCCCCCCCCAACTTGTTTCTTCTATTGCTGTTTGCTGACACAGCTTTGACCCACTACACAATCTTTTCATTGCTTTTCTGCCACACCTGCATATTCCTGAGCCAATTAAAAAAAATAAGGAGAACGGAGTCGAATTCTTTCTTTTCGTTGAACATACTGTTGGGGACCCACAGCACTGCTAGTTTTCTATTTTGCCAAGTAGTAGATGACAGATTAGAAACTTAGCAGGACTGTGGACAACAAGCACTACAAATGACAACCTGTTGATTTGTCTCAAAGAAAGGAAAAAGAGAAAGAGCAGCCATGTCGACCCACGCTTGTGGGCGGTGATGCCTTATCTCTCTCTACCAGCAGTGGTGGTTAATGTGCTGTGCCGTCTCCTAGACACTTCACCCCTTTGGCGAGGCTGACCCCTGCAGTGGCTTGTTAACTAAAATGAAATCAAACGCAAGATTACGACACGGCACATGCTGTATGTACACTTACCAACCCGCAATCCTTGCATGCTATATATCCATTGGCTTCACACTCCAGAAGCCTCTCTTGAAGTGAAGTGTTTTCTCTCTCAATGAAGAGTTCACTGTGAGAGAATGATGGCGAACGTTAATCTAACGTAACTACAGAGGTATGCTCCATCAGTTCAGAGTTACATATATCAGACAGGGTTTTGTCCGATTTCAAATGAAGGCCAGTAGATAGCGTATGAACAGCTCAAACGCTACATAACAGGGTGCACATGACTAAAAACGCAGTTCTGAGAAAGTACTCATACCGAAACTGTGGAGTAACATTGACTCTGTGCATCTTTTCAATTATCTGGATGTCTTCACCACTGCAGACATGTTTGTTGCAGCCTCTGCAGCTAAACTTCACTTTGGAGGGGCTCTCGTTCTTCATTTTTTTCTGCTTCTTCTTGGTCATTCGCACTTTCTCCTCCAATATTGACTGCATCTGAAACTCCGTGATCTAATGTTGGGAAAAAAAGACATTGATGAAGTTCGTCACAGTGACTGTGGTCAGTACAGGTGGCACCAAGGAGAGTTGAGCTAAAGTGGTTCTCTGTCTTTGTTAATTGAATTAAATTTGAACCAGTGCCAACAGTGACAAAGTAAAGGAGAGGAGAACATACCCGTCTGTCGTATTCCACTTGATCCATGTTCTTAATTTTTGCGATGGCTTTGTTCATCATGTCGATGCGATACTCGTTGACAATCTCCTTTTCCGCCACCCCCGAGCCCTCCACCTCCACCAGTGTATAACTGCTGTCCTCGGCTCTCCCTCGGCCCAGGGCCTGCCGAGGTTGATTAACAGTGTTAATGGTAAACAGAGAGAGTGATTACTCAATATATGTTACAGTTTATCAAATATGTTAATTTCCCTAGCTAATGGCAAGGTCCCTTTATTCTGAGCACCGTTTTTTCCAAAGCAGTTTGACTGAAGAGGGGTGGGCGGGTGAACTGCTGACTTGCATTATGTCTTGTATGACAGCCAAACCCTTTTGAATAAGAATGACAGTAGAAAATAGAAGTTACTGCAGCATTTCCTGTGTGTTTTGCGTGGTAATGTGATTTGTTTGTTTGCGCTACAAATGTTTGTTTACAATACGACAGTCGTGCACTACAGCATTCCTGTTGTAATACTACAGAAACACTTTAGGAACACTATAGAAATACTGTCGTAGTAAAAAACAAAACACAAGCCCCCCCCCTACAAGAATACTATGGTCATTTTTATGGCTTTCCTATAATCCAATTTTGCATGGGAATACTTGTAGAATTTAACGGTCATTTTTGTTTCCTGACCCCAAATTTTGGGCTGGAATTTCCAAATCTAATTGAACCATTCAGTCTCGATCACGGAAAGGGCCACAACCCTGTAAAGGTCACACTCCTGACTGTTTGCCTTCAACCCCGGTACTGTGCAGACAAAAGACTTCTTTATGTCTTGCCAGCGAGTAGTTTTTTTTCTTTTGAGCACCGTTAGCCTTTCCCAGCCACAAGTGTAATGTTTCTGCTCATTGTACGGGCTCGCCAGAGCTCGCCGCAGCTATTAGACATCCAGTGTCACCAATCAGAATGGTACTGAAACCTGCCAGAGTCGTCATACTATCGGCGTAGTTATCCAAGTCTCCCTGAGATGATTCCAGCTTTGCATTCTGACAGCAAACAGGGGAGACGGCTTATAGCCGACTTTTCTATTGTCCATCCATCATCCAAACCGCTTATCCTGCTCTCAGGGTCGCAGGGATGCTGGAGCCCATCCCAGCAGTCACTGGGTGGCAGGTGGGGAGACACCCTGGACAGGCTGCCAGGCCATTACACAGGGTCCACACACACACCTAGGGACAATTTAGTACAGCCGATCCACCTGACCTACGTGTCTTTGGACTGTGGGAGGAAACTGGAGCACCCGGAGGAAACCCACACAGACACAGGAAGAACATGCAAACTCCACACAGAGGACGACCCGGGACGAGCCACCAAGGTTGGACTACCCCGGGGCTCGAACCCAGAACCTTCTTGCTGTGAGGCAACCATGCTAACCACTGCGCCACCGTGCCGCCCAATGAAATAACTAATTAGTGCCAAAATAAACCATTGTTTCTGACAGCAAGAGAGTGCACACAACTGATGTGGTCTATCACACCCCTTCCCCCTCTATCACACTCCTTCCACCTCTATCACACCCCTTCCCCCTCTATCACACTCCTTCCCCCTCTATCACACCCTTCCCCCTCTATCACACCCCTTTCCCCTCTATCACACTCCTTCCCCCTCTATCACACTCCTTCCCCCTCTATCACACCCCTTTCCCCTCTATCACACTCCTTCCCCCTCTATCACACCCCTTTCCCCTCTATCACACTCCTTCCCCCTCTATCATACCCCTTTCCCCTCTATCACACCCCTTCCCCCTCTGATCTGCCCATGAGTGCAGCATTACAGCGCTAGTGAAAATGTATTTTCAATTTCATTTTCATAGTAAAAATATATCATAGCTGGGGGCGTCCGGGTAGCATAGCGGTCTGTTCCGTTGCCTACCAACACAGGGATCGCCAGTTTGAAACCCCATGTTGCCTCCGGCTTGGTCGGGCGTCCCTACAGACACAATTGGTCGTGTCTGCGGGTGGGAAGCTGGATGTGGGTATGTGTCCTGGTCACTGCACTAGCGCCTCCTCTGGTCGGTCAGGGTGCCTGTTCAGGGGGGAGGGGGAACTGGGGGGAATAGGAAGCGGCTGGCGACTCCACATGTATGGGAGGAGGCATGTGGTAGTCTGCAGCTCTCCCCGGATCGGCAGAGGGGGTGGAGCAGAGACCGGGACGGCTTGGAAGAGTGGGGTAATTGGCCGGGTACAATTGGGGAGGAAAAAAGAAAATGTAGCATAGCTAGCTAGCTTTTTTGCTTTGTGTCAAGAACATCCGGCATCCAACGCAACATTTTGTGAAATCATTATGCGGACTAACAAGACCGCCATCGGTGCTGTGCCCTCACAGAATCCCAGTTCCAATGGAAACTATCAAATCTGCTGTGGCGACCCCTGGGAAACAGGGAACAAGTTGCAAGAAGACGTCAAGAACAACTGAGGTGAGGATGGCAGAGGGGAAAAAAAGTAGGTGGTCTGATATTCGCCTCTTTCAGCCATCGTGGACAAACGAATTCGGATTTATTTCACGAAAGGAGCGAGCTATGTGCACCCTGCTGCCAAATGTTGCGAGTCTAACTTCAAGTGCCCTCCCAGACAGCATCCGGATGTGGGCCACTTCAGAAATATCACAAAACAAATACGGGCCGCCTTTGGCAAATATGTGGCACATGCGGCATTGCTATGGTTTGGTTCTGGGCCAGATCTGGCAAACAGGAGCGGACCACCCAAGTGCCATCATTCCACGGAGTATGTGGGCCGGATGAAGTGTCGGTGTGGGACGGGTCCAGGCCACAGCAATTCTGCTGTCTGGGCTAATAATTTTCATACATTTGCACAAATAATAATAATAGTGTGTGTGTGTGTGTGTGTGTGTGTGTGTGTGTGTGTATCTTTTGGCATGTATAATGTGGACGGGGAGACAGGCAGCAGTAAATAAATAAATAGATAAATGCTCATTATGAAACTGAACCGGCACTATTTTGTCAAGTGGCACAGGACATGCAGAAGCTTGCCGGTCCCTGGTGTTACACGGTTTCCACTGGAGAACACCAGGGACCCGAAACGGAGGGATCATTTTTTTGACACCGACTTTACCTTTGATGCACAGCTGCAGAGAGTTACCAGCTGATTTATTCACTTCAGCGCCATCCAAAAACTTCAGCCGTCTTCATCCGTGCTGTAGCATTTTAAAAAAGGTCATTCCCATTTCTCCCCCCCCCCCCCCCCGCTTTTCTCCCCAATTGCACACTTTCCCGGTTAGCAGTTAGCACCCCACAGCGGAGCTGCGTGGGAGTGGGGGGTTACCTGGTTCATTTGTTTCTTTATGTCATCTTCCTTTCTGTGCTTCTCTTTTCTTGTGTAACCCAGTTTCTGTTCCTTGCCTTTAGTCATGGCTGTGCCAGGATTATGCTGTTGGGTTTTTGGCTGTTCCCTTCCGTGTTGGGGTTTTAGTAGAGGATCTGACCCTGACCTGATCTGATCCCGTTTACTGTCCCGAAATATTGATTTTAGAATTTGCACAATTAATTACAATGCACTGCTGCTGCTTGGTGTTGACATGTGGGATTATTCCTGTTTTGACAATGTTGTGTTGATATGTAACGTCTGATACAGGCTACCTACCTCCCTACCCACCTACCCACCCACCTACCTACCTCCCTTCCTACCCACCCACCTCCTTACCTCCCTACCTACCTACCCACCCACCTCCCTATATACCTCCCTTCCTACCCACCCACCTCCCTACCTACCCACCCACCCACCTACCTACCTACCTACCTACCCACCTCCTTACCTCCCTACCTACCTACCCACCCACCCACCTACCTACCTACCTACCTACCCACCACCACCCACCTACCTCCCTACCCACCTACCCACCCACCCACCCACCTACCTACCTCCCTTCCTACCCACACACCTCCCTATCTACCCACCCACCCACCTACCTACCTCCCTCCCTATCTACCCACCCACCACCTACCTACCTACCTACCTACCTACCTACCTACCCACCACCACCTACCTACCCACCACCACCTACCTCCCTACCTACCCCCCTCCCTGCCCACCAACCTACCTACCTCCCTCCGTTACCCTGCTGATGTGATGCTGATGTCTCTTTTTGCCTTTGCCACTATTTACACCTGAATTTCCCCCACGGGGATCAGTAAGGTTATCTTACTGTGAAGCTCTTTAACTTTTATTGTAAAAAAGTACTGTACTAGTAAAGTAACTGCAAAACATTACATTATAATTATTACACCTCGGGGGTATTCAGCTGAAAGTATTTCTTCTGGGTCACAAAGTAACACTTCCTCTGTTGCTTCTCCACCACATACTGACATCCAGGCTTCACCACGCACCCCCACAGGACAGGTACGCAGCGCCAAGTCTAGCAAGTGAGCGGTTAAGCTTGAGTAAGATGCAGCAATGAGGACGGCTGCTTGTAAGCTACCGCGCGTAGTAACAGAGAGAAAAATTGGCGAATCGTACGTAATAAGTTACGCACTTTTAGGCTCCTCAATTGTATCCGGCCATGACCCCACTCTTCCTAGCCGTCCCGGTCTCTGCTCCACCCCCTCTGCTGATCTGGGGAGGGCTACAGACTACCACATGCCTCCTCCCATACATGTGGAGTCACCAGCCACTTCTTTTCACCTGACAGTGAGGAGTTTCACCAGGGGGACGTAGCGCGTGGGAGGATCACGCTATTCCCCCTTGTTCCCCCTCCCCCCCAAACAGGCGCCCCAACCAACAAGAGGAGGCGCTAGTGCAGCAACCAGGACATATACCCACATCCGGCTTCCCACCCGCAGACAGAGCCAATTGTGTCTGTAGGGACGCCCGACCAAGCCGGAGGCAACACGGGGATTTGAACCGGTGATCCCTGTGTTGGTAGGCAACGGAGTAGACCACTACGCTATCCAGACACCCGCATGAATAACATTTGTTTGATTTATTAGCTCAGCGGCTAGCTGGTGTTGACAGAGCATGTTTATGTTCCCTCAGCCCTATTTCTTAAACTTAATCTAACCTACCTTAACCTGACTTAACCCAAACCTGTTCCGAACCCTAACCTACCTTAACCTGACTTAACCCAAACCTGTTCCGAACCCTAACCTACCTTAACCTGACTTAACCTCAACCTGTTCCGAACCCTAACCTACCTTAACCTGACTTAACCTCAACCTGTTCCGAACCCTAACCTACCTTAACCTGACTTAACCCAAACCTGTTCCGAACCCTAACCTACCTTAACCTGACTTAACCTCAGCCTGTTCCGAACCCTAACCTACCTTAACCTGACTTAACCCAAACCTGTTCCGAACCCTAACCTACCTTAACTTGACTTAACCCAAACCTGTTCCGAACCCTAACCTACCTTAACCTGACTTAACCCAAACCTGTTCCGAACCCTAACCTACCTTAACCTGACTTAACCTCAACCTGTTCCGAACCCTAACCTTAACCCAGCGTTTACTTAACCTAAACATAACTGATCGCTAACCTATTCGATGGCTAACCTACAGGGCTGAGGGGACATCTACGCTGTGTCCACAGAGACAGACTTGTTGCATTCTGTGCTTCTAGCAGATCAAATTCCACAGCATCCCCTTTTCCGCTCTGCTTTATCAATCAATCAATCAATCAATCAATCAATCAATCAAGTTGCATTTTATATAGTGCTTTTCTAGCTACAACAGCCACTCAAAGCACTTTACATTTCTGGTCAAATCTCAATTTCAGACACCTGTTATAGCCCCTCTTTAGTCCACATAACATTTAGGGAATATGCACTGTCTATCAATGTCAATAAATTGAGGTATCCATCCATCCATCCATCCATCCATTCATCCATCCGTCCATTATCCAAGCCGCTTATCCTGCTCTCAGGGTCGTGGGGATGCTGGAGCCTATCCCAGCAGTCATTGGGCGGCAGGTGGGCAGACACCCTGGACAGGCCACCAGGCCATCACAGGGCCCATGCACACACGCACACACACACACACACACACACACACACCTAGGGACAATCTAGTATGGCCGAGTCACCTGACCTACATGTCTTTGGACTGTGGGAGGAAACCCACGCAGACACGATGAGAACATGCAAATTCCACACGGACGACGACCCGGGACGACCCCCAAGGTTGGACTACCCCGGGGCTCGAACCCAGGACCTTCTTGCTGTGAGGCAAGGCCACCGTGGCCACCGTGCCGCTGTAAACTGAGGTAGTTTCAGTTATCTCTGTGGCGCGTAGTGTGTATCTGGTCTGTCATGCAAAATGATGAGTGAATGAAATGAGAGCGTGTATATGGAGGGACGTTCAGACGGACGGGTGAAGATCGGTTCTGTTTGGGGTAAGGTGATAAGCTCACATAGTCCATCTTTAATATAGACAGGTATTTAACAACAGTCCCGCTCATTTGAACAGTCATCACTGACCTGCACCATTGAAATCTCATTGGTGGAAAGGCCATATCGGATGACAAAGTTGCAGTCTGGGATGTCTAAGCCTTCCTCGGCCACTGTTGTGGCGATCAGCAAGTTGACTTGCCCATTTCGGAATTTGTTCAAGACATCCTTTTGTTCTGCCTGGAACAAAAAGAAGAGGAAATTCATGAAGTGTAGCAATGCATGCTTGCACAGACCACAGCATACAAACAGGAAGAGTGGTTGGTATCATTTCTGTCGATGGACACTCACAGAGGTCATTGGTTTAACAACGCTTTGGTCTCCTGCTCCAATCACGTAAGCGGCTTTCACTTCAACATCCTCGAATTTGGGGTTTTCCAGGATCCACTGACTTAAAGCGATGGCAATGCGGCGTGTCTTAGTGAAAATGATGCCCCTCGCGGTCTGTCTGCTGGTAAACTCGTGCAGAATTTTACCCCTCAGTTTTGACAGGCTGTTGTTTTCGTACTCTGGGTTCGTTGCCAGCTTTTGCAATTCCTTTTTGTGATCTGCAGAACACGTATCTCATAGAAATAAGCTGCCATACTAGGAGTCCTATGTCTGGCAAAACAGCACAGTACAGTTTCAAGAATGCAGAAAATCATGCCAAATATGTCAAAATCTGCCCCCCCCCAATATCATACTGCCTTACCCACAGAACCTGTTATTACACCCAACATGGAAGTACCTTTAAACAAATTGAAGAGGAATCTCTCCGTGTCCGTGATTTGTATGGGCTCTTCCTCCTCTGGGGCCATTTTTTTCTTCATCTCTTCCTCTTGGTATTTGTCCAGGAATTTGAAGGCATCACACATTCGTATGGTGTTACTCAGCTGCAGGCCTTCATTATACTGCCTGAGGTGTTCAGCACAGACCCGCACTTTCTGATCGCCCTCTTTAGCAGCTAAAAGTATGCAAGACGGTTGTTTTGTTAGAGCTCCGAGTGTCATTTTATACCACAGACGCGCACAAAAACATTCTTTTGAGTGCAGCGCTGGCGTCCAAGCTATTAACATTAGTTATGCTCACCGTTTCGCTCTTTTTGGACCACCCACTGCTCATAGTTCTGGGAGCCCAGGTCACATGTGGGGCTCAGATCAGTGTGGGTGTGAATGGCATTCATAATGTTCTTGATTACATTTCCAAAGGGATCCTATGAAAAATCAATAAAGATGGCGTTTGCTTAGGAACAAAACAGGTTTCATTTTTGACTCCAGTTCTTAGGTATAGAGGAAAAAAACATGCAAAAACATCTCACGATATCCAGCTCATACGAGGATTTATTTCTTCATTCAAACGAGTCTACCTGCTTTCTGTCTTCAGCAGTTGCTACTTGTTTGTTCAGGTCCTTTTTGGTGTCGCTGACAGCCATTGTCATGATTTTACAGGCATCCAGGTTTGCACAGATCTGTCAAACGACACACAGAGAAGAACAATTTCAGCTCCGTTCCGAAGAACTTTAACCTCTCAGGACCTAACCACCATTTAATCACGCGTCGCCAGGCTGGGCTTCCCCTGCTGTGCTCTCGGCTCTGGATGTGGCCAACACAGAGTTAAACCCCAAGGCTGGTTTTAATTTTTCCTGTTGCGGTGAAAGCAAGACAGGCAGTGTAAGCTTTATGGCAGCCCAGTGTACAGGGGCAATGTGGAACATTGGAAGCATCTTGGCAGGGGGAACAGGGTAATAAATGACTTTGACAGGAAGGGCGGAGGCTTTGTTCCCCTGAAACAAGACAGAAAAGTAAGAATGAAAGTGTGGAGTTGAAGGAAGGATGAGCGAGGCTGTTTGGCGGTAGGCTGAAAACGGTAGTTACTCGCAGAATGTGGTCCAAGGCTTTTTCCATTTTTGTGGCTCCTCCGACACCTGGTGAGGCAGTCAGACCCAGTATCTGAGGGATGGGCACGGGCTCCTTCTGCTCCTTCTTCAGCGTAGTGTTGGCTTGCTTCTTCTTCAGGTAGTATGTCATTATGTGGTTGTAGACTCCTCCCTTTTGAGTGTGGTGGCACTCATCTATCACCATCAGTGTCAGATCTGCAGGACCGGGACACAAGAACACCACAGAAGGTTGAATCAGTTCATCTGGACGCAGTGTTTACTGAGAGAAACGTTTCATCACTCATCTAATGCCCCTTTTCCACTGCATGGTACCGGCTCAACTCGACTCTACTCTATTCGACTCTACTGGCTTTACTTGTTGGGATGTGGTTTTCCACTGCAGATAGGGTCCCCTCACGGCGAAGCCCCGCTGGCCATTTGTGGGCGTGTTGACTAGTGTTTCCTCCCTTGTCTGCCAGCGCCCCACACCAGTGTTTTATTTAAAAGAAGTAAATCAACAAGACCAACTCTCAATGTGTGCTTCACATGAACAATATTAGTGTCACTAAGAGATTCGCTGACGACAAATAACTTTTTACATAGATTATCAACTGTAATACAAGTTTCATAAGACTCACTTTGGCATTTCCTGTTATAAACACAGCTGTTCAATTTCTCTCTGTCCAATCAGTGGTCAGATTTTATTTATATCTAAATAAATATAAATTGTATTTTGTTTGTGTTTTATTTATTTATTTTTATCTATATTTCCATATTTTTGTTGTATTTATTTATTTTACAAGATTTTATTTATATTTAAATAAACAAATGACTAAATAAATGTACATATATTTACATTTTATTTATTTATCTATAGTGGTATTCTCATGTCACCTTTTAGTATGGGCTCAGCTCACTTGGAACCGGCGTATAGTGCTGTCTTTCTTTACCTCAGCAATCAGTTGTGAGAGAATGAAGCAGGTAGCCACATGTTGCTGGAACGTAATCACAGCTGTTGTGGCTAACAAGCGGATGTAGCAGGCCAAGCTAATGAAAGACCTTTACCAGCATCCATCCATCCATCCATTATCCGAACCGCTTATCCTGCTCTCAGGGTTGTGGGGATGCTGGAGCCTATCCCCGCAGTCATTGGGTGGCAGGCGGGGAGACACCCTGGACAGGCCGCCAGGCCATCGCAGCCTTTACCGACAGTTACTTCAAAATCAGTAGCTAATACTTGGGTTCAGATGTGATTCATTTATTTATTTATGTATTTTGCTGTGTGGGCAGGTGAGGTGCTGACACAACCGCACTGCTGACTGTTTCATTTCAGACAGGTCATGGGATTTTGAGTAGTCAAACACCAACGCAATTACAGCAGTGGCGGCTGGCCAGTAGAGGGCGCTGGGGCGCCGCCCCATTCAAACATCAAGAGATGAAAATCTACTTAAACATGTTACATATAATTTAGTTGTATAATTAAAATAGTTGTGAAATAAAAGTGTTGTCAGTCTGTGAGCGCCTGTCAGCAGCATTAAATATTGGTTCAAATGGTATTTGGTTGGTTCCTGTCTGAATACATGTACTCCCTGTCTGAATACATATACTTCCTGTCTGAATACATATACTTCCTGTCTGAATACATGTACTCCCTGTCTGAATACATATACTTCCTGTCTGAATACATATACTTCCTGTCTGAATACATGTACTTCCTGTCTGAATACATATACCTCCTGTCTGAATACATACACCTCCTGGGTGAGGGGCGCCGTTCAAACCATACCTTATATAAGCCCTCGAACTTGTGGCGAGCAGGTGACCTGAGGCTGCTGTCTGATTGGTTTCTTCAGATTTTCCAGACACTCCCACTTTTATTGGCAGTGAACTGGTATTGTTTTTAATGTTTTTTGATCTAATGTGATTGGACAATTCTCGCGGCTGTCAATCATGTTCACAACCACAATGACGCCTCGTCTCGACTGTCAATCATCCACCGTCTACGACCCCTGGTAAAATCTATAGGCCACATTGTCCTTCTGAATAACTCTGTGACTGTGTGGACATCAAAGCAGCTGTCAGGTGTGCTGCACCCTTGTCCCCCCACCCCCAAAATTTTTTTTAGCACCAGCCGCCACTGAATTACAGTAGCAGTACTAGAACCGTGGACGCCAGTGAGCAGTACCAAAGTGACAACAATCTGGGTTGTAGCTTTAACAAGAGGTACATTTACAATTACAAACTAACAGAGAACCAAATGAAATGGAGATGTATAGGTCTGACTAGATGGTACAAGAGGAACACATTTTTTCCCCTCTTTTTCTCCCCAACTGTACCCGGCCAATTACCCAACTCTTCCGAGCCGTCCCGGTCTCTGCTCCACCCCCTCCGCTGATCCGGGGAGGGCTGCAGACTACCACATGCCTCCTCCCATACATGTGGAGTCACCAGCCGCTTCTTTTCACCTGACAGTGAGGAGTTTCACCAGGGGGACGTAGCGCGTGGGAGGATCACGCTACTCCCCCCAGTTCTCCCTCCCCAAACAGGCACCCCGACCGACCAGAGGAGGCGCTAGTGCAGCGACCAGGACACATACCCACATCCAGCTTCCCACCCGCAGACACGGCCAATTGTGTCTGTAGGGACGCCCGACCAAGCCGCAGGTAACACGGGGATTCGAACCAGCGATCCCCGTTGTTGGTAGGCAATGGAATAGACCGCCACGCCACCCGGAACAAATATTTCTAATGTCACTATGGGCAGAAATGGGAAGAGCACTGAAAGAAAGCTATCTTTGGTTACCTACATCATGGGAGGGCTCATTATAACACTCCTGTCCAAGTGCATAATCAACTGCATCTAAAATGCCCTCTCTCTTTTTGCATCTGTAAATAGAGGAGACTCAGTTTCACTGACAAATTACAGTTTTCCTGTGTCTGAGTGGGCCTCCCGTTGGGAAGTAAGTGTTTATACAGAGGAATCTACTGATTTCACTCATTATAAGGATGTCATTATCCAATAAGGAATGCAGGAGTAAGAAATAAGTAACTCTTTATTTTGCACGTGAGCTATTTTCATATCCACATAGCTTGTGTCTCTACCTACATTTTTGTGACAATGACCTTATTGTTGGCTCATCGGGCGGAAAAGACAAAAAAGCTGGCCAGGACTTCCTAATGTACACGTTGTACATTCCACAACCCACCTGAGGATGACACGAAGCAGCCCAACCTGCTCCAGCTCATCCATTAAGACTCAGCCGTACCAGTATTAACCGCAGAAAATAACATCCTCTGTTCTCGGGAGCTGAGTGACTCAGGAGGGGCAGACTTCCCTGTTCTTTATTTAAGATGGAATAGCGAGACCTTGATTTCGCTGCACAACACGCCCACACAAACCGCCTCTCTTCTAGGAATTCAGCGCTGCAGTTTGAGCCACATGACCACAGTAACCAGATGTCCTTCCTCGGGAAAATAAATAAATAAATAAAAGAAAAACATCTTTAAATATGTTTTTTTTTCCTTCCTCAAAACATTTCCGTGTATAGTAGTGGGGAAGCTACAAGTTTCACCGTGAATCTTACGAACGGGTGCCCAGACGAGCAGGGTCTGGGGAGCGGAACAGCGGGCTTGACGTGGTGATCGAGACTCTCGTGTGAATTTGATCAGCCACACACTGATGGCTTCAACAGACGCGTGGCCTGGAAACTAGCAAATAGGGGGGAAAAAAATAATGAGAAAAAAACGCAAGTCCTCAGGCGTTTCAACAAACAGCATATGTTCCACTGAGATGGCTATTCCACCTTGGACTGGTGAGTGCCAACAAGAAAGACCAGCAGCGCTGGAAGACTTTGACAAGAATCTGTCAGAGATATCGTCATGGGAAATGCTATAAGCCCTCCCGTTTGCCTCATCTTCCGAAACCTGGCAATGTGTATGGCTAAGGGCTGGACAGGATTTAACTAAAGGCTTTCATGAAATCTTTTTGAAATACTCAAAGCGACTATAAGATGTCGCCATCTTATTTGTCTGAGTACTGCTGCACACAAACCTGCATTTATTGAGGTACCTGGACAAACAATAAACTATCCACACCAAATCTTAGGATGACCTCCAGTAGAGTATCATATCCACTTGTTCTCACCATTCACATGGGTATTCAAGTCGAGTAAAGTTAAATTTATTTGTATAGCCCTAAATCACAATATAGCTGCAGAGGGCTTTACATTCACAATTACAATCTGTCCAATATACAACAACCCCCTATCCTTAGACCCTATGATGCCACGCCCTTCCATGACCTTTGGTGTTTATTACCTGGATATGTTGTAGAGCTGTGATATGTTGTAGAGCTCTGATAGGTTGTAGACCCCTGGATATATTGTAGAGCTGTGATATGTTGTAGAGCTGTGATATGTTGTAGAGCTGTCATATATTGTAGAGCTCTGATAGGTTGTAGAGCTGTCATATGTTGTAGAGCTCTGATAGGTTGTAGAGCTGTGATATGTTGTAGAGCTCTGATAGGTTGTAGAGCTCTGACAGGTTGTAGAGCCCTGGATATATTGTAGAGCTGTCATATGTTGTAGAACTGTGATATGTTGTAGAGCTGTCATATGTTGTAGAGCTCTGATATGTTGTAGAGCTGTGATATGTTGTAGAGCTCTGATATGTAGAGCCCTGGATATATTGTAGAGCTGTGATATGTTGTAGAGCTCTGATAGGTTGTAGAGCTGTGATATGTCGTAGAGCTGAGATATGTTGTAGAGCCCTGGATATATTGTAGAGCTGTGATATGTTGTAGAGCTGTGATATGTTGTAGAGCTGAGATATGTTGTAGAGCTCTGACAGGTTGTAGAGCCCTGGATATGTTGTAGAGCTGAGATATGTTGTAGAGCTGTGATATGTTGTAGAGCCCTGGATATATTGTAGAGCTGTGATATGTTGTAGAGCTGTCATATTTTGTAGAGGCCTGGATATGTTGTAGAGCTGTGATATGTTGTAGAGCTGAGATATGTGGTAGAGCTCTGATAGGTTGTAGAGCTCTGACAGGTTGTAGAGCCCTGGATATGTTGTAGAGCTCTGATATGTTGTAGAGCTGGAGAGACCGCGCAGTTCCGTGAGAGTCTTGTTCTTCGACTTCTCCAGCGCCTTCAACACCATCCAGCCGCTCCGGCTAGGTGAGAAGCTCCCAGTGATGAAGGTGGACCATGGCGTGGCGGCCTGCATTATTGACTACCTCACCAGCAGACCACAGTATGTCAGACTGCAGGGGATCCTATCAGATGTGCTTGTGAGCACCACTGGCGCCCCCCAAGGAACTCTGCTGTCACCTTTCCTGTTCACCCGCTACACCTCCGACTTCTGCTTCAAGTCAAGTACGTTTCACCAACAGAAGTTCTCTGATGACTCCTCCATTGTCAGCTTCATCGTGGATGAGTACAGAGCACTAGTGGAAAATTTTGTAGTGTGGTATGACAGCATTCACCTCCAGCTCCACATCGGAAAGTCAAAGAAGCTGGCGGTGGACTACCGGTGGAGCAAGAAGAGGCCCCCAACTCCCATCACCATCCGAGGGGAGGAGGTGGAGTTGGTGCACACTTACAAGTTCCTAGGAGTACACATAACAATAAACTAGACTCGACTAACAACACTGAGGCCCTCTACAGGAAGGAACAGAGCAAGCTAGTCTTCCTGAGGAGGCTCAGGTCCTTCAAAGTGTACAATAGGCTGCTGCAGATGTTCTACCAGTCTGTAGTAGCCAGTGTCCTCTTCTTTTCCGTAGTATGTTGGGGGGGAGTAACATCAACACAAGGGATGCCAACAAACTGAACAAGCTGGTGAGGAATGCTAGCTCCATAGTTGGAGCTGAACTGGATAATCTGGAGGTGGTTGCAGAGGGGATGAGGAAGAGGAAGCTGGACGCTATCCTGGAGAACTCCTCCCATCCCATCTATGATGAGCTAGCAAAGATGGGGAGCATGTTCAGCCACAGACTCATTCTTCCTTGGCACACCACAAAGTGCCTTGGCCATTCCTTTGTGAAGTAGCCATCAGGCTCCACAACCAGGGCTTGACCCCTATATGAGAACTTTAAGACCTGCACTGCCTGTTACTTACTTCTGACTTTTAACTACTGAATCCTGCAAAGACCCCAGCGCACTTGCACATGGACTCATATATTCATTCATAGTATGTATACGTATATTCATTCTCAGTGTTTTATTTTTGTCTTTATTCTTCTTTATATTCTTATTCTTATCATCTTGGTTTGGTTCTGGACTCTTACTCTTGCTTGTACCTCTCCTGTGTTTTATTCTCATTGCAGTTGCTGCTATGACACCTGAATTGCCCACCGGGGGATTGATAAATGTTTATCTTCTGTTACTGCATAGTTTTCACTGCATTGTGTGGCAACTCATAGGAAGAAAACCAAACGTCATACCCCTTAACTGAATTCCTTCATCGTCCCCGCTGCTGGAGCGCTTCAAGTAGTTCTGTAGGATCTCGGCAGTGCATATGATAACATCATTTCTCTTCACAACTTCTGTGAAGGAGATTTTGAGCTGGGAGTGTCCGCTGACTCTTTCCACCTTATATTTGTGTTTCAGAAATGGCAAGAACTCTGTGGAATAATGCTGCTCCACGAGGGGCACCTGCGGGACACCATAACACAAGCCATTTGCATCGAATGCATGATCGCAAAGAATTTAAAAAAAAAACTGATGATACAATTTTAATAGCTTACTTTTTTCTTTTTCTTTTTTTGCCCTTTTCTCCCCAATTGTACTTGGCTAATCACCTCACTCCTCTGAGCCATCCCGGTCTCTGCTGCACCCCCTCTGCTGATCCGGGGAGGGCTGCACACTACCACATGCCTCCTCCCATACATGTGGAGTCGCCAGCCGCTTCTCTTCACCTGACAGTGAGGAGTTTCATCAGGGGGACGCAGCGCGTGGGAGGATCACGCTATTCCCCCCAGTTCTCTCTCCCCCCCGAACAGGCGCCCCGACCGACCAGAGGAGGCGCTAGTGCAGCGACCAGGACACACACCCACATCCGGCCAATTGTGTCTGTAGGGACACCCGACCAAGCCGGAGGTAACACGGGGATTCGAACAGGCGATCCCCGTGTTGGTAGGCAAGGGAATAGACTGCCATGGCACCTGGGACGCCAAGCTTATGTTTTTATGTTTGTTGTTGTTGAAAGGTTGTAGCACAGTTGCACAATTTTAAGATTTTTTTTTTCCTACTTTCAGGTAGAGTTTCAAATTGCCAGTGCAACAGTTTGGGATATTTACTTGTTTGTAGGTTAGAGGTCCAAAAGAAAACATTCCCTTTTCTCCCAGGGAGAGCTGCAACGTTATTATTCCTTCTTTTTTTTTTTTGAAGTAATGAATAATTGAACATGAACTGTTCAACTGTAACTGATGCCCTGAAACATGGCCAGTCCTAAACAGTCTTTCAGCCCATAGTCACACGACATGGTGTAGTGTTTGGAATAAAAACCACAATTTAATGAGAAACAAGAGAAGCAATGACAGTGGGGTTTTTTTCCCAACGCAGACGGCAGGCCATACATACCTTATTCACCAGGACAACCACTTTCCCTGACTGTCCCTTGCTCCTCCTGGAGTCCAGATGTTCTCTTGTAACATAGACTGCAACTCTGGTTTTGCCTTTTCCTGTAGGAAGGCATACGATGATGTTTTTTCCCTCCAAGGCGGGTCTAGCAACATCCATCTGATAATCTCGAAGAACAATGTCAGCCTCTTTGGGGCCTCCGGCAGCCGCTGCGGTGCCAGATCCATCTGTAAAGCGGAGCAGACAAAACCGTCGTCCACATCAGCAGCCTGCAATTACGGGCAGTGGTCGTAACGT
The DNA here is from genome assembly GCF_029633865.1 of Lampris incognitus. Lineage (NCBI taxonomy): Eukaryota > Metazoa > Chordata > Actinopteri > Lampriformes > Lampridae > Lampris > Lampris incognitus. The sequence goes on from NC_079221.1 coordinate 3,667,924, forward strand.
TCCCAGAGAGTCAAAGCTATGCTTGGCATTGTTTGGGATTTTGGGTCCCTCTTGTGAAATGCCTCCTTCACCCCCTGCCGTTAAACTAATACGGCATTAAGAAACATGTGAAGGTCCCGGTTAAGGGTGACGAGTTTGAAGTCTGATCCTCACAAGCATTTTGCAGTGGCTTTTAATATGCAACAAATGACCAGAATATTGACATCAAACCATAATGGACACGATGGCTTGTGGTATTTCAGTGGAATACCTATGAAGACACATGCCCCGGCTATGTCGTTTATGGCACAAAGTGGTATCCCAACAATTTCCGTGCAATGTAAGCAACAAGTCTAAAGTCTGTCTATAAACTATTTTACTTGGCTGCAAAGTACAGCGCTTGAGAGTTTTGTATAAACTCTGTGTGTGTGTGTGTGTGTGTGTGTGTGTGTGTGTGTGTGTGTGTGTGTGTGTGTGTGTGTGTGTGTGTGTGTTGAGCATTATTTACTTCATAAAACAATGTACTGTATTAAGAAAGTTTAATCTTGGATATCAGCTGAAAATTTTCTCAGAAAAAGCCAAAACCAGGGATTTCTTTTGTTTTTGCTCGAGGCTGCTTTGGCCTGCTTAACAGTCTTGTGTTGCGCAGTGCTCCCATGTGTGTATTTAATAAACTGCCGACAGTAACTAGCAGGAAAACTGGTGTCAGAGATGAGAGGGGGAGGAAAAAGAAAATATGTGCAGGAAAAAAAAGCTACTTGCAATTTTCTAATTTACCAAAATATGCTAAATTCAAGATGCCGCTGCGTTTTCTACCCGAGAATAACCCCCACAGATATTCCATCTCAGCTGCGTCATTACTCATGTATTTTCCTTACTTTCTGAGGTGACTTCAACATTTTCCTGTCTACTCAGTCAGTTTCGGCCCTTTCTAAATTATCTCACAGGGCTACGAACTTTCCACTCTCTGCCTGGCTGCGAGGGAGCGATGTCAGAATGAGGGATTTTAACACTTTTAACTCTGCTGGTTGCAGGTTTTATGTGAGTAAATGTTGCCAGCCTTGTAATTTGTTTCTGTGTTTATCCAGTCTGCTGTGGTGAATTAAGCATTTTCCGTAATACTCCTGTTTGCAATCACAAGAGGCTTGCAGCGGTCGAGCGGATATTGTGACTCGCTCTCGACAGGCCAACAGCCCAGCAAATTATGACAGTCTGGTTGGGGCCAGGCTGGTGGGCTGTTACTCATTTGTTGAGTCTAATGTGGAACTAACATGTGAATGAACCACCAAGCATAATGCTCATGCACCCCCTTCCACCCCTGTAGCCCTTTTTCATTCAGTTGTGTTGGTCCAAGACAACCTAACCTGTTGTTTTTTTTAGGGCAATGCTCTTTCAGAGGTTTGTCTCATGAACTATATGAACTTACATTTGGGTAGTGCAGGGCGTACAGAGGAAGATAGGGCCTAAACCTAAAAGGAAATATCTTGATGCCTGCTCAATAATCCACGTAAGAAAATCAAAGAAGGTTGAATCAGGTCATCTGGACGCAACATTTACTGACAGATATGTTTCATCATGGCAGCACGATGGCACGGTGGTTAGCGCGGTCGCCTCACAGCAAGAAGGGACTTGGTTCGAGCCCCGGGGTAGTCCAACCTTGGGGGTCGTCCTCTGTGTGGAGTTTGCATGTTCTCCCCGTACCTGCGTGGGTTTCCTCCGGGGGCTCCGGTTCCCTCCCACAGTCCAAAGACGTGTAGGTCAGGTGAATCGGCCGTACTAGATTGTCCCTGGGTGGGAATATGTGTGTGTGTGTGTGTCGGCCCTGTGTGATGGCCTGGCGGCCTGTCCAGGGTGTCTTTCCACCTGCCGCCCAATGACTGCTGGGATAGGCTCCAGCATCCCCGCGACCCTGAGAGCAGGATAAGTGGTTGGGATAATGGATGGATGGATGGATGTTTGGAACACCTTGGGGTCCCCCAGGAGGAGCTGGAGGGCGTTGCTGGGGAGAGGGACATCTGGAGTGCCCTACTTAGCTTGCTGCCACCGCAACCCGACCCCGGAGAAGCGGCTGATGACGAGAGAGGGGTGGATGTTCCATCACTCAACTGAGTGACATCTTCAGTCTAAACTGACTGCAGGTATCCCCACCCCTTATAAACAACGCAGTACAATACGGTTGCATATTTACTCATGAAACTGGTCGTTGGTTTCGGTCGTTATACATCTGCCACCATCTTACAATGCTGTGATTGCAACATTCGCTAATCCTCTGTGACTACTAGTACACATGGCCACTGAAACTCTAGTTAATGGTTACACCCATATGTGCATATGAAACCGATCGTTGGTTTGGGTTGTTATGCAGCTGTGTTGTTTATAAGGGTGGGATACCTGCAGTCAGCTGAGACTGACGAGGTCACTTAGATGATGATGAAACGTTTCTCAATAAATGTTGTGTCCAGATGAAGTGATTCAGCCTTCTTTGAGTAGAAGGAAGTGGGCAGTATAATAGACTTATGTATGCAGTATTCTAGCTCTTGTAAAGCGCTTTGAGTGGCTGTTGCAGCTAGGAGAGTGCTTTAAAAAATGCAACTTGACTTGACTTGAAGGCGGCCCTTACGGCCCCTTGACCTTTTCTTAGCCGTTCCCAGACTCCAAACTTATTAGGAAGGAAATTCAACCATTAGCTGTGTTTAATACCACTCCAAAAAGACAGAAACCCATAGGGCTTCTTGTTCTGCTCGACTAAGTGCGCTGAAATTAGATTTCGGCAAAGGTCCTCAAAAAGTCCTAGAATAACAGAGCGCACATGTAGCTTGTTTTATGGGCATGAAAACCAACCTGTTTTGTATTTTGCTATGACCCACCTCACTCAGGTTTATTGCAATGTCTTAACCAGACAAACACCGAAATAAACAGCGACAACACAACAAACAGACAGAAAAAAAATAAACGCTAACGATGTTTCTGTGCCAGTGTGCCTTCGAGCTTTCCAAACCGAGTTCTTCTGTCTCTGCGACCCACAACGGCCTCGTCCGATATCAGCGGTTCCTTCTAATTGAATTGTGTCTGCACACAGTTCAAATGTGTGAGCACCGGTAAAGAGAGGCGCCGAGACTCAGAAGTAAGAATTGCAAAACGAGTTAGCTAAGATACGAGGAATGAAGAACCCCAGCGCGCCGCCCTGCACTGTCGTTAATCATATTGTACAGTAAGTCCCTCATTTGACCCTCTGATTGGGGGGGGGGGGGCTGGTGATCTACTGCCTTCGTTTGCCCACCGGACGCACACTATGTCATGGACTGACATCAAACATTTCCTATACATTACTTTACAATCCAGCTTCATAGGGTCAGCATGTGTTAGTAATTTAAAGCACTGGCTACGCTCTCTACTCCCGAACCCCCCTATGTGGTCTGTCATGATACACACGGAACGTATTCTGGGGAGTCAAAACAGGCAGGCTGGCCCACCGCCGCAGCCCAAACCCACACCCCTTTAGCTTTTCTGACACCGTGCAATATCCACCATAGCATGTAAATGTAAATGCATGCAGTGCTGGAACGGGGACTGTCCTTTAACAGACCAGGGGATGGGGGATTAGTCACAACCGTGCACGGACACGGATCACACAAACAGAGACCACCGTTTGGAGATGCAGTGTTAAAAACGCGGATGCAAAATGCAAATAAGAGGAGTGTTAACATGCACCATGAGTACAGGCCCTTATTTATTTATTTTATTTTACTGCGAGCTACTTCTAATTACGCCTGGTCTGAGATATTTCCAGCACTCCCACACGTTTTCCCCCCAAGTGCTTAGCAGAGTTGCTCGTGATGTCTTCAAGCTGAGGGATGCACGAGACATGAGGTCAACTGCTGGCGTGTTTGTATTTACTAGGCTGAACGCCGCGCAGCAGAATCGGACGCGATCGCTTCGGCGTGGCGCTGTGCGTGCCAGTTCGACTTAAAAGCAGGGAACTGTAATTTCACCAGCATTTATCGTAGCAAAATTAGCGATTCCTTTCTTTAAAAAAAAAAATTTCCTCTGATTTTAACGGTGTGACTCTGACTGGGTCATGAAACGTGACAAAGAGGAATCTGTGTTGTTGTTTTTTTATCACTCACTAGCCTTGTTTTATTCCTTCAATCTTTGTTTTGTTGAACATATTTATATATAGGGTGGACCAATTACTGCGTGAGTAAGGAAAGGCGCACACATTGTGAAAAACAAGTGGAACCATTTAAATAGACCCACCTGGTTGTAAGTGAGCTGAGACATTCAGCTCTGGGCTGGGTTCAGCACTTTCTCCACTGTACAGATCTAGAGAGACATCGAGAAAGACACGAAACTCACACTACTAGTGTTAACAGGCAAGGCATTATGAGAATGTGCATAAAATACCCACCCTATAATTTGATGACTGTCCCGCCACCATTGAGCGAGAAACCGCCTGTCTCTCTCATTCGTTCACGGTGCAGTGGCGAAAATGTACCAACTTCTGGCCCATTTTCCACATTGCACATTTGTGTTTTCAAATAGTTTCATAAAAGGTGTCTAGTATTTTCTCGCAAGACTGAGATCTCGCCTCGTTGTTGACAGCCGGTGTTCGCATTATGTTCGTCTTTTGCAAAATTACGTACAATTCTTGTATGATGTATGGGAGAGTGGTGCTCTGCAGAACTGGAAGCCTCACCCACAATCCCTTCTGGCTCACCGCCGGCCAGAGACTCCTCCTCTGGGTTAGCTGGACCCTCTGCGTTTGGCGGGCCTTCCTCTGCGGCGACGTCATTTTCTGCTTTCTCACTCAAAGTTGTCAGCGGAGAAAGCTCATCGCTCTCTCCTACGTTAACAGACACAGATGAGAAATACATGTTAAACAACACTGAGCTACACAAGTAACGTCTAACGTAGGAGCGTTGTAACTCATTCATGTATACATCTGCTATACAGTATATATAATTCAGGTTCACAGAAGGTTGGAGCCTGTTCAAGCTGGCACCGGGTAGATGGTGGGGAGTTAACCTGGACAGATTGCCAAGTCTGTTGCAGGGCCCACATACACATGCGTTCGTACACCATTCACACCCATGGGCAATTTAGAGTCTCCGACTCACTCAAGATGCGTAACTTTAGACTGTGAGGAGGAGCCGGGCTACCAGGAAACCTGGTACGAGGGCAGAGGAGCAAACGCCACACAGATGGCTTGAATCGAACCCCAGACCCTCTTGTGTTCAAGCAACGGTGCAAACCACTAAGCCAGTGTGCCACCAGGAGCTTTTTGAAATAGATGCAAAATCTTGATTTTAAACAGAAATTGCAAGGATATTCATTATGTGCACCAAACTGAGCACATGGGAGGTCTGTGTCAGTCATCACTCAGCAGTTTCCAATTGCAGAAAAATGCACTAAAGAAACACGTATAAAGTTAATTAAGACAAGGAGGCAGGTCTTGCTGATCGAACATTACAGTCTACATTGCCAATAAGTCGTGTCGTGTGACTGTGTAGCTGACCCAGGTCGAGGCTGTACATGAATTCACCTCTTTTGTCGTCGCCGGGAGGGGCTCCTGTCAGTTCATGGTACAGGTGTGGCTGTTCTGTCACGATCAAGACATTCAGAAATGTGGAGAACCACCCCGGCCGACACCGGACGATTCTCCTCAGAAGTTCGCGAGCGCCGTTCCTGTTTCCGCTCTTCTCCGTTTCAGCAGTTACCTGTGCCAAGGAAGGACCAGAACTCCCCTTAGTGGATTATGCAACATTGTGTCAGCGCGGGGCATCATGAATGAATGAATGCGATTAGCCTGCCATCTTCTGGCCAATAGCTGCAAATACAACAATTGGGCCTATATGCCGTCTTGCCAGTCATAAAGCCTCCTGTGTGACTGCACACAGAGAACTGTGTGACTGTTCTCATCCCAGTCGGTACATTCTGAGACAATAAGACATGTTTTGGACTTGTTCGCTAACCATCCTCCTTCACTTATTTTACTGCAAACTGGCGACCACGTGCCAGTTAATATCATCTTCTATCTGTATGCTATTGGTCTGCCTGCCTATGTACAGTGTTCTCTGGAATTCGACTTTAACCATATAGAAGAGGGCATCGGTGTTACATGGCCGAGTGTACAGGCCGACTTGGTTGCATACTCACAACCTCCCTGTCCTCGGGGGTGAGGATCCCCTGAGAGAAACTGTGCAGACACACTTCGGCGGTATTCATGGCCACCAGACTGGGGGACAGGAGCTCAATGAGCCGGACGCAGTAGTCGTTCTTGGCTTCCGTGTTGGGGCTCGGGGGGTTGATGTCCATGTAGTCCGCAGCGTGTTCACAGCCCCCGGCCGTCAGCGCGTCCACGAAGTCCCTGAACCAGCCGTCGGGCTGAGGCTTCCTGACGACGGTGTCGATGAGGAGATCCGCTGCCCTCAGGTTACCCTCGGTCTGCAGCTTGTTCCTGATCAGCTCCTTCTGGTCGGTGCCAAGTGAATGCATGTGATCCAGTACCGGACCTATGGCTATGAGCTTCCGCAGCTGAGGTCTGAAGTCCTCAATGAGCCTTACCTGCGCGTCATCGTCCATTTCCATAGTCTTGCAGGCTAATTACAGTATCTAAGGTACCGTAAAACGTCCCCGTCCTGCCGGTCTGCACGGCGACTTCGCTTGAAACCTCACACAGACGGTCCTGATCGTCCAGCCCACAGCAGTGACCCGCTTTCAGTTTCGTTTCTCGAGAACGGAAAATGATACTCGCGCCGAAGCGTTTGTTTATCGCACGTGACACACTCCCATGTTCGTACGTCCCGACCTGACCTCGGCACGTGACTAGCCTGCGCCATAACAGCCAGGATTCTGGGTAACGCCGTTCCTAACAAAGGCATACAACAACCCATCTTCCCTGCTTAATAAAGAAACAAACAAACAAACAAACAAGTCTGTCCTTCAGGGTGAACAGCATGAACGATCTTAAAATACAATAAAGATAAATAAGTATTTTAGATACTTTCAGTTAATAATCCCTCTCGGTCTGCTGCATGTTTCAGCACATGTTTTGACCTCAGCACCTGCAGCATGTTTGCTTCGGCATTGGCGATCCTAGACTCTGGGGGGCCCCAGGCAAAGAAGACCACCGAGGCCCCCCTCCCCACACACACACGCCCCATCACGCCCCCATAAAAATGCATTCAGTCAATTCAGTCAAAAAATGCATTCGGTCCACTGTGCTATTCAAAAATCATCATTTATTAAAAAATAATAACTAGCAGTAGTGCAAAAGAAGGAGCAACGACATCTAAACAGAGTATGTAAAAACAAATAGGAACATCAAATAAAACAAAACATTTCTCCCCTCTTGTCCTCTCTGTTCCTCTTTTCTGGAGGTTTATTTTTAGGGTCTTCTTTCATTTTCGTCGAAGTTATATCGTCACGCTTGTAAGCCCCAAGTGCCTGAGAGTTATCTCAAATGGGCGTTGGCATTTCACATTACAGTATCTTCACAATATCCTACAATACATTCAACATTACATTTCAATTTCTTTTTGTTGACATTCTAGTTGGACAAGATTTCTCTTTTCATCAAAGTTATATCATCAACCTTGTACTTCTCCCCTGTATCTGTCCTCTCTCTTCCTCTCGTGTTTTCTTGACGTTTATTTTTAGGGTCTTCTTTTGTTTTCATTCATTTCAAATTTAATTTTTCATTCATTTCAGATTTTTATTTATTTCATTTTCTTCAGAGGGCATTGAGTGCTTCTCCAAACAGACCGTGATGATTGACAAGCAGACGTGACGTGACAGTGAGTGTTATCACGCTGAACCCTGACCTAACCTTTTATAAGCGCTGGCTTTGTGCCTTGGCTGCAGCAAACGCTGTCACCAGATCTACCAGGTCCAAAGATCTTCTGACCTCTTGTTCTATAGAGATTTGAGCCAGCCCTGAAAGCCTTTCCTGGCTCATGTTGGGCCTCAGATAAGTCTTTACAAGCTTCAGGCTTGAGAAGCCTCTCTCACCAGATGCGACAGTGACAGGAAGTGTTAACAGGAGCCGCAGGGCAATACTGAGATTCCCATAAAGATCTAGAAGGTCCTCCTTGTATATGTAGTCCAACATCTCTCTTGGGGAGGAGGCACACTCATCAGGGTATGTGTGGTTAGCAGCCTTAATCTTCATCACCATCTCCTCTCCATCGATGTCATCCAGTTTTTTCCAGGTTCAGCACTGCTTTTCAAGCCTTCCAGACGTCAATGCCCCTGTCACTTTTTTCTTCGGAGAAAATAAAACCATACAGGTTGTAAATTTCCCCCATCTTTGAGAACCTGATAGTGACGCTGTGAGGGCGGTCCCGATTGAAGAGGTCATCTGGTGCAGACAACGTTTCTTCTCTGCCCTCATATAGAAACTGCCTTGTTTTTCTTCTTGTTCTCTTTTCAGGAAGCTTCATGTCAATCCCTAGACTCTCTGCAATTTCTCTTGCTTCTGTCTGGCAGGAAGCAAGCCCAGTGTCCCTGAACCCTGTAAGATAGTTTGTGACTCCTCTAAGTTCCATTCTTAGTGTTTGGAGGGAAAGAGTGGGGCTTTGCAATATTTTGCTAGCGTGGTGATCTGGTACAAAACATTGTACCAGATCACCATGCATCACTACTGCCTTTATGCTTGACGGGATGTCACTTTACTTTATGACTTTGCAGTTGTCACTGCAAAATGCGCCAATATGCGTGGCCAACGGGGTGGGGGGGGTGGCGGTCTGCCTTTCTGAGACGTTTAAGGGGGTTTATAGCTGTCATTGCAAAATATGCCAATATGTGTGGCCATCGGGGGCCCCTTTTCCCACGTATATTTTGGGGGGCCCAAGCAACTGCGTGGTTTGCCTATCCTGACGGGATGCCTATATGCAAACCAGAACAAACCCGTTGATTGCTGGCATGTCCCACTGTGTCTTTAGGGGTGTTTTCAGAGGTGTCACTGTTTTGATTCGGCTCTAGTGTTTTGAGCGGACTTCGACGACTGCATCTGAAGATCTGTCCTTCCTCCGTCCTCACAGTGAACGACCGTGGAGCTACTTCTTGAAGAACAGTGGCTTTCGTACTCCATCCATCCATCAGGATCCTCAAGCCTGACTGTATCATTACCAGAGAGTGGTGGAAGCTGCTTGGCTGTCTTGTCGTAAAATGACTTCTGCTTCATCTTTTGTTGCTGTAGCTTTTGTTCCAGTTTCGTTGTGACTCAAGTCCCGTTTATTTGCGGATGTGCCATCCATTTGTCTTCTCTCACAGCACTAATTTCTTTCTCAGGCTCATTTTCACAGTTCACTATGCCAACAAAAAAATGTCTCACTTAGGTCAGTGTCCTCCACAGTGTTTACAGATTTTCCTTTATTCCCCTCTTTTCTTTTTAAGAAGTGCTGTTTAGCAAAATGATTCTTTCCCTGGCAATTACAGCATTGCTGACCAAAGGCTGGACACTGTCTTGGCTTGTGCTGTGAACCGCAGCGTTTGCAGCTGGACATCCCGTCGCCTGTCGGCTGTGCAGGCCGGGTCTGTGTGCGTCTCCTTCCTTGGCTTGAGACCGGACCGACAGCCGCGCAGTCCCTCATGGTCACTGGGACAGCTCACTCGCCTGGCAGACCTTAACAGCTCCGTCTAGCGTTAGCTCCGTTTCCCTCAGTAGCCTTTCTCTGACCTTTTTATCCTCCGCTCCATAAACCATCTGGTCCCGGATCACGGAGTCTTTCAGTGTAGCAGAGTCGCATGACTGTGCTTGTAGCTTCAGGTCAGTCAGAAAGCTACCAAAAGGCTCACGTTGTTGCTGCACACGTGAACATATCTCTCGTATGTTCAAGGCGCCGCGTTTTCGGTTTTTACCGATTTTCACCGAAAAATACCCAGATTTTTGAAAAGGAGCAGATCGGTTTACACCGACTTTCACCCGGATTTTATGCTTCCACGGATCCAAACGTTGATCCTGTTCGTGTGAGGTTATGTAACAGCGTCCTCTTGTGGCGAAATTCGGCATGCTGGATGGCTCTGAAAAATAAAAACCGACAACGCTGAGCCTTGCGTATGTTTCATTTTTCTTCGGACAGCAGTGAGCATCAAATTTATCAAACACTTTGTCGAGTTTCTCTTTGTCATCTTCATACACGACAGTGCGGTACACTTCAGTGGGCTTGTGGGCCTGCTATTGTTCGCAGCAGCGCTACCTTCCTAGCGTAACCTGTTTTTCTGGACTTGCCTGTTAGTGATTTTAAGTTCCTGTTATAAGCTGTTGCCAAAGTATATGCCTTGAGCTCTTATTCTGAAGGCTGAAGAGAGAGCGGAAGTGCTGTACGCAGTGTTGTTGCTGTGGAGTTCGGTTGGGAGAAGAAGCCAAATAATGTGGTCCTCGTGTGAAAGTGGAGCCTCCGTATTTGTTATTTTATAGTTTCATACAGTAGGCGACATCTACACACCCTCGGTTACATTGGTGGCACCGGTGGGATCCGGAAGTGTGCGGATCCTCAGAAGTCTCTTCGGAGCGCGGGAATAACAAAGCGCGAGGGCGCGCTTCCGGGAGAGGGTGACGACTGTAAACTACTAATAAGACACGTTAGCCCCTAGCTAGCTAACGGGTCTGACCCTCTAGCCGAGCGGTTAGTGATGTCGCCTTGTGGTGCAGTACACCCGTATCGAATCCCGCACCGGGCAAGAAAATAACCGGTTACATTGGTGGCAGCGGTGGGATCCGGAAGTGTGCGGATCCTCAGAAGTCTCTTCGGAGCGCGGGAATAACAAAGCGCGAGGGCGCGCTTCCGGGGAGGGTGACGACTGTAAACTACTAATAAGACACGTTAGTCCCTAGCTAGCTAACGGGTCTGACCCTTTAGCGGAGCGGTTAGTGATGTCGCCTTGCGGCGCAGAACACCCCGTATCGAATCCCGCACCGGGCAAGAAAATAACCGGCTACACCAGCATCCGGCATGGTTTCCAGTCCCGAGGTACGCTGCTGCTTGAAGGTCCGCCATTTGCTGTCGACATTCCCGGTAAGTTCCAAACTCTCCGGTGGTTTTAAGGAATCCGTGTCACAATTTACACCTCGCTGTAGTTTCACTCCTGGTACTAGCTTGGTCTAGTCAGAAAGGCAGGAACCGAGGAGGCCTCTTGGATGAGAGGCGAAACGTCTTCACGGATATATACCAAGTCCCGTTGCACTTGTATTCAACTCCTTTGGATACTCCTGGTACCATGTTTTGTTTGTTGTTTTAAAACGAATGGACCGATACCTTTTCCAAATTCACGCCGAAGCTTCTATTTGTCCCACATGCCAGACTCCGTGTTCGTACGTCCCGACCTCTGACCTCAGTACGTCACTAGCCTGCCACGTAACATCTAGGATTCTGGGTAACGCAGTTCCTAACAAAGGCATAACAACACATGGGTGTCAGTAAAGTGACGGTTTTGAATATGTATCACAGAAATGTGATTAGCACAGTGTAAACAGACCACGTAGAGGTTTTGTTTTGTTCTTCTGCACGGGATTAGAGGTTCTGACCCAATGCGATATATGACGAGAAGTTAGATAAACCCACGATAACAGTGTATTTTGCGCGCCATTTTTAACCCACGCGATTGCAGAGGTGGGAAGTAACGAAGTACTGTACTTAAGTAGATTTTTCAGGTCTCTACTTTTCTTGAGTATTTATTTTTCTGACAACTTTTTACTTTTACTCCCTACATTCTAACACAAATGTCTGTACTTTCTACTCCTTACATTTTCAAAACAGGCTCGTTACTTCAGTTGTAACGCGTTTGAGGGGAATTATTATTACTAACGTTATAACCCTGTAGACTCCTAAGTCAGTCTCTAGACGCTTAGCGGAGAGGAACTCGGATAGTCTCGCGATACCAGACAGACGTGATGTTATTTGAAGTTAGAATGGTTAAGGTAGCGAATTCGGGGGGGGGGGGGGCAGCCATAGGAACTGCCGCAGCCAGGACGCGAACCCGTATAGAAGACCGCTTGCCCGGTGTCGGTCGGGGGCACAAGTCCTGATCGAGGCTCAACCCGCGGGATGGTGAGACCGTAAGGCCATCGGAAGCGCGTGCGCCCAGAGGCGTGAAGGAGCTGATATGCTTAAACGCGGGGACGGGCTTGCCGAAGGAGCGGGGTAGTGTAACGTGCATGGATAAGTCGGACCCTTTAGTCGAGCGGTCAGCGGTGCGGGAGATACGGGTTCGCGTCCCGGCTGCGGCAGTTCCTGTGGTTCCCCCCGAATTCGCTACAATAGTAAAGCTGAATGATTCGGGGAAAAGGGACTATATCGGTGTTGTCGCGTGTTTTATTCTTTTTAATTCATATTGTAGCGAATTCGGGGGGCAGTCTGGGAGACCGTTGCCCCGGCCGGGACGCGGGCTCCCCCGCTCCGCAAGCGTCAACGTTAACCAGTCGACTAAAGGGTCCGACCCGTTAGTCAAGGACCAACGTGTCTACTTATCCATGCACGTTTCACTATTTTCAGGGGATAGGCCTACATTAAAGGACCTACTTCTCTGGCTCATATTCACGGTGCCTTGATGGAAGTCGTGGACGTTTGAATTCATAAAACGATATTTTCTCCAAGGACTGTTTCCGGGCTAGACTTTTCAAATTAATCTGTGCCCTCAGCTAAATTGAAACACAGTGAAAATGTAACTCTGACTAAAAATAAAGGCGGCATGTGAAATGGCCGAGCCTGCACTTTTTACTTCTATACTTTGAGTTCAGAGCCTGTAGCTACTTCTTACTTTCAACTTGAGTAACGAAGTTGAGTCAGTACTTCTACTCTTACCAGAGTCTATTTTTACACAAGTATCTGGACTTCTCCTTGAGTAAAGGACGTGTGTACCTTTGCCTCCTCGTCGTGTCTGGCAGTTCTCTGGGCCTCGGTGCAGAATGATAAACGAGTCTCTGCAGAACTTTTTCTCTGTGAATCTCCGATGCAGGGGGGCCACGAGCGTCTCCCCTGCTTTCGACGTGTTGCTTTAGTTGCGAAATCGTGACGATGATCCCAAAACGGTGAAACAATTAATCAAACGGTCAATTAGTGTCGCTAATTTTCATCCCTTGTGTGAAATGATGTGATAAATGTAATAACCTAGGTATGCTGTAATTAAATGCAAGGGATACATATTCCGCAGGGGATGCAAAATGTGGCCTATCAGTGGTTTATAACAAAAACAATCTCTGAAGGCTACGAGACAAACCTGAGCCAGCGTACGACCGAGAAGACAGTAAGTAGTAATAATAATAATAATAATACTAATACTAATAATAATAATAATAGAAGAGAAGTGTCAGGATCAGGCGCGCCGGAATCAGTTCAGAAGTGTGTGTGTGTGTGGGGGGGGGTGTGTGCAGGGGTGTCAACAGAGTCTCGCACGTTTTCGTTAAATACATACGAATTTAATCAAATACATTTCGTAACTATATACGAAAATAACGTGTGGGGGTGAACTGTGTGGTGCTATAAGAGCGCACCGGAGCTGTATTCGCCTTTCAATACAAGAAAGCACGTTATTGAAGACACGTGTGTTCGCCCATCTTTTTACAGGCTGATCTGCATATTTCCCACGAGGCTCGCTCGCGGGTGTTGCACAGAATTCCCCCCTCTCTGTTTTCACACCATTCTGCGCTGCAGCAGCTTCCCCTTCTTGGCCAAACAAGCCAGCAGTCTCCTTCTTGTCAGTAATTAGCTGCGCAGCTTCGCCCGCCTCTGTGTCCCGACGGCAACCCTCCCTCCCTCCACGCGCTCGGCGCTAGCACGAGCCGGTTTCGGTTCTGTGCTGGCGGTTTCAACGGTCTCAGCAGTCCCGGTCCCGGAGCTGCTGCTTCGGGGTTCTGGCTGCGCTGGTTCTCGACTTGGGGGGGGGGGGCAGGCTGCAGTGGAGTCGTGTGACGTTACTGTTAAATTTTAGGTTTGTTTATTTTACTTCCTCGTTCACTGGGCTCCTCTGACGTGTTGCGGAAGCACGTGTTCGCGATACGGACCGCTAGCAGGGCTGACGTCAGCTCAGCTAACGGACACGTGTTAGTGGTTGCTATGTAGGCTACAATGTATCCGACTTGTGTTGCGACGCCCCCTTGGTTTGGGTTAAAATGTGGATCTTCTTCCAGATCCCTGTCCGCGTGCTTCATTTGACCCCACTGCTGAGAGAGGAGGGGGACGGCTGAAGCGTCTTCTTACCGTAAGTGTTGCAATATAGGCGCATTAGCGGGGATACGGGAATTCCTGACTTTAAAAAAAATGTGGAAAGAGGTGAAAAGTGGGGGGGGGGCTAGCCCCCCGTCCCCCCCGCCTCCCCCATTCTGGCGCCCCTGGTCAGAATTCATACGACGTCTTCTTTTATCCAGAGTTCGTGGCAGCAGACACGTCATGGCCTTACTCACATCTGTTTTGCAAGCTTGCGCTTTTGACAGCAGATCCCATCCGCGTCCAATGTCGTGCACACAATGTGGACTGCGAGGCAACATGATTGGGATTTCTAACACACGGCACGGTAAAGCACAAGCCGCCCACTTGCTGGTTTCCCAGACATGGGCGGTTCTTTGAGAATAAGAGTAAAGCAAACATAACCACCCCCAAGTTGTGTTATGGTTTTATTGCTTACACAGCTTCAGAACAAACCTATGCGCTATTATGTAATCACACTCCCATTTGCTAATATAATTTGCTTCTTAATAATTAAAAAAAACACATTTACATAATTATACATGTATATATTACACCTGGCTATATTACAACATATTATTCAACGTCGACGTCGGTTGTCCATGAAAGGAGTGGAGGGGATTTTGTTAATGTTTCGGTTGCATCTTCTCGAAGCTGCTGATTGTTTTATAGGCACAATACCACAACGTTTCCGTGGCCTTTTTAATGTGCTAGTGTTGTGTTTTTCATTGGTTTTGAATTTTACACCCCCGCCCCCCCCCCCAAAAAAGAAAAGAAAAGTGCATCCAAAAGGAAACGAACAAAATAATGGACATCATGTGACGGACGGTATGTTGTAACGTGCTACTTTCCAGCTAAATGAGAAGTGCAAAGTAGTAAGTCTACTTATAGTAGAAGGTCACGTGTAGTGCCTTGTACAAATGCCTGCATCACACTTGCTTGTCCGAGGCCTAGCTCCGGGGATGACATGCAACAGTCAGTCAACACTCGCAAACAAACATGCACGTTAGCTTATCCGCCCACACAAGCAGATGTGGTGTCTCGTCTCGCTCGCAGCAACAGTAAGTGTGTGTGTCAACGATTGCAGCGCTAATGCACAAAGTTTAAGGATGAGAACTACAGTATACTTCATATATTGCAGTGCAATAGTCCTAAACCCCTGAGTCACAGTTCAGAGAAGACGGGCAAACAGCAGAGGATGAGCAATTTGTTCTCGCACCTGCATCACACTGCTGTCATCATATCGCTTAGCACTGAGAACGGTGCTCATTTGGCGCGGCACCAAAAATAACTTTATTCGACTTATTCTGCCAAGCAGTCGCCGGTCAGCCGGAGAGACGTCTGTGTGAGCGTGCTGATAAAATGCCGCTACGACAGTCATCACAGCGTCGTGACACAGATATAAGAACACTTTAACGTGTGCCCATGAAGGATATCTATGGCCTTGGAAATCCTGGGTCTGAGGCAGGTCTGTGGAGCCCCGTGGTGCCGAGGTTGGAGTCGGATGGGGGAGAGGAAGATGAGGATGAGGAAGAGATTTGAGCAGGAAGAAGGATCACTTCAGAATGCTGATGCCTTATGATCTGCTGCTGCTGCTGCTGCTGTTGTTGTCTTTGACGCTTTTGCCGTGGCTGCGTGTGTCTTTGTGCGAGTATTGCTGTAAGGCTGTCTTCTATGGGTGCATTGGTGTGAGCCGAGTACGACGCAGACTCTTTGGATTCGTGACGGGTCCTCTCCGTCTTATGGTTGGGACCCTGAAAACAGATGCAGTAGATACACACATATACGGATAAGCAGCTGCCTGCTTATAATTTTTAAAAAAAAGTTCATTTGGGCCACGTTGATCAATGCAATAACCGTGTCCCTATGAATAATTCTAATAATTGCAACAGTTCTAGGGCGCTATCAGCAGCCGTCCTCATGATCTGAATCAGATGCTGATGTGACGTATGCTGCCGGGTGGTTGTTTGTCCACTGAAACTTAAAAGAAACCGCAAATTAGCTATTGTAGACCACCGTTGCAAAAGGAAACATCGCTTAATGGCCCGGGGGAGAGGGTAATCAACGCAGAGGAGAAGGTTTCAACCGTGGATTCGGAAGCTGAGGAAATCCAGAAACAGAACCACTGGCAAAGCAGGCCTGCAAACAATTCCAAACCTGGAACGCTGTCCAAAAAGAAGCTGTGTGCACATTCCCACCTTAACATCCTGTGGCAAGTTGCACAAATAAGCGGCGCGCAGCACACCGTGCATCACATCAGCACCTGTGGCGAATCCTGACAATGGCTCCTGATTGCAAGCCAAAGCTGTTTAGGGAAAACCAGTTGATACGGCTTTGTCTGCCTCTCTTCCAACATACACTGACTAGTTTACTGCATAACCTAATCTAACTGATACAGATGTGATTCATATTTTTTTTGTGATTTTGATATACTTTATTAATCCCCGTGGGGAAATTATGCTCTGCATTTAAGCCATCCTAGCTATGATGCTAGGAGCAGTGAGCAGCCGCCGTGCAGCACCCGGGGACCAACTCCAGTTCTTCTTGCCATTGCCTTGCTCAGGGGCACAGACAGGAGTATTAACCCTAACATGCATGTCTTGGGGGAAACCGGAGCAGCCGCCGTGCAGCACCCGGGGACCAACTCCAGTTCTTCTTGCCATTGCCTTGCTCAGGGGCACAGACAGGAGTATTAACCCTAACATGCATGTCTTGGGGGAAACCGGAGCAGCCGCCGTGCAGCACCCGGGGACCAACTCCAGTTCTTCTTGCCATTGCCTTGCTCAGGGGCACAGACAGGAGTATTAACCCTAACATGCATGTCTTGGGGGAAACCGGAGCACCCGCAGAAAACCCACCACAGACATGGGGAGAACATGTAAACTCCACACAGAGGACGACCTGGGACGACCCCCAAGGTTGGACAACCCCGGGGTTCGAACCCAGGACCTTCTTACTGTGAGGTGACAGTGCTAACCACCGGGCCACGGTATTACACCATATTGCACAAGTTCCTACTTGCAGTTGGAGTTTGCATGCTGTTGGACCTATTTTCAGCAACACCAAATAAGAGGAGAGTTTATTTTTCAGGTACAGAATAATTTTAACATTTAAAAATCAAATTTTCTTGTGCTCAAAAGCTAAGCTTACATATCTCAAGTTATATATCTAGATCAAATACTATTAAAAAAAAAAAAAAAACAAATGATGAATACATAAATAATGAGTTAGAAATTACCACAGTGTTTATAGCCCTCATAGAGTAATTCCCATAATCTCTAGCACATTCTCACTCAGAGAACTTTGCACCAGAATTACTCTCAAATACTTTCCTGTTAGCTAAACTATCAGCTAAACATCCATCTGGGTCCTACGTAGGCTTAAAAATGGCAACGAGTGTCTGCAAGTGCTGGAGAATATGAATACAGAATCTGTTCCTATTTGTGGAAATGGGGATCTCATTACCGGGGCTGCAGAATGGCTGAGGAATTGGCTGGCAGTCACAGCAGCGACAGGCTGGACCTTCACAGCAGGCCTCTGATAGTCTGGACTGTCAGTCACACTGCTGTAGGCTGGGGGTCCCGGGGTGGACTGCCTCTGCAACAACTGTAGGATACTCTGAATATCCGACGTCATCTGAGACTCCAGCCTTGAGAAGATGAAATAAAGACAGAGGGGGAGAGAAAAGAAAGAAAGAAAACCAATTTATTTTGTCATTGCATTCTTACAACACATTTGTCTTCTGCATTTAAGCCATCCTATTGTACAGGAGCAGTGGGCAGCTGCAGCGCCCGGGGACCAACTCCAGTTCTTCTTTCCACTTCCTTTGCATAGGGGCACAGACAGGAGTATCAACCCTAACATGCAGTGTTTTTGATGGTGGGAGGAAACCCATGCAGACACGGGGAGAACATACAAACTCCACACAGAAAGGACCTGGGACGGCCTGGGGTTCGAACCCAGAACCTCCTTGCTGTGAGGCAACAGTGCTGCCCACTGGGCCACCTTGCTGCCCAGAGGAAGTGGTAGAAAGAAAGACAGGAGAGAGAAAAGAGAAATGGATGGCACAGAAGAAGAATGGAGAAGATAAAGAAAGCCCTGGCAATCAATACAATTAATTCCAGGGGAGAGAGCAAACTCGGTTCTGCTTTTCACTATATTTTAGGGGGAGATTATTGATTTGTTTCATTAATTTATTATTTATTCCATCCATCCGTCGATTATCCAAACCTCTTATCCTGCTCTCAGGGTGGTGGGGATGCTGGAGTCTGTCCCAGCAGTCACTGGGCGGCAGGCGGGGAGACACCCTGGACCCTTATTATTTACTATTTTATTATTATTATTTGTTTATATATCTTATTATTATTTTGTTTATCACCCTTATTATGTATTATTTTTGAACTTATCTATTTATTTATTTGTTGTTTTATCCTATGCGAGGGCCTAA
The DNA here is from genome assembly GCF_029633865.1 of Lampris incognitus. Lineage (NCBI taxonomy): Eukaryota > Metazoa > Chordata > Actinopteri > Lampriformes > Lampridae > Lampris > Lampris incognitus. The sequence goes on from NC_079221.1 coordinate 3,686,533, forward strand.
GGACAGGATGTTGTGTTGCTGTAAAGCCCCTTGAGGGAAAACTGTAATTTGTGATATTGGGCTATACAAATAAAATTGACTTGAGTCGACTATATTCCGGGGGACCTCTAGGTGGCGCTTGTGCACCGTGGCAGTTGCAAACTGCTAGTAAAGGCCTGGAATGCATATCGTCAGCACAGCGGAGTACCAAGGCTGCTGCTCTGGCCTGAAGTGAGAATGAATATTCAGTGGGATGTGTAAATGTGGCTGTTACCATGCACTGGCTCTCACTCTGTCACTCATTCTAATTATGGCTGGATGTCAGTCACCCATGTGCTCCTCGGTATTTAGGGCATCAGGCGAAATGTGTTTATACTGAATAATTCTTTTAATTACAGCCAGCCGCAGACATACAGTGGGCATCGCGTGCAGGCACAGCGCTGGAGTGACGCTGGATCCTGGCGTGGCTTCCTTACACAGAATGCTACACCAGCGTTTCTCCCTGTCATATCTGTCTGATGTGTCAACGGACCAAAACCACTCAAATTGGACCAGAATGACACCGAGATGCTGCTGAGCCTATTTTTGCCAGGCAGCTTCTGCTAGCGGTAGAAACAGGGTCGGGGAGAGTGCAGTCTCATTCGAGATGAAACAACCCCCGGCCCAGCCCGGTGGCGCGGGGCCCTTCCAGTGCGGTCTCCTGCCCTCAGTGATGACTCCTGCCCTCAGTGATGACTCCTGCCCTCAGTGATGACTCCTGCCCTCAGTGATGACTCCTGCTGTTTGTCCGTCTGTCTGTGTATTTCAGATGGCCCGGTAGCTGCAGGTGTGTTGTTATAGTCTGCCATGTCTGTCATGTTTACCCACATCGGCAAGTAATTCAAGTGCATTAATTCGGGAAAAGTGGCCCGTTTTCAGGCTGCAGAGTTTACCTCTGCCTGCATTTATGTGATAGAGTAGCCAAGTCCCGTCGTTTCTCGTTCTTCTCTCGGCTGATGTTTAAGACATACTCAGTTGTCCCTTTTAGATTGTGATACTATTTCAGGCATTAGAGATGTTCAGAAAAATAGATTGATTCCCTTTGAATTAATGTGCCAAGACCCAATTATTGCAGTGACAAGAAGATCAAGTACCAGGATTATAATTTAGCCCTGCACACCCTATATTTTGAGTGCTTTGTGTTAAGTTCTCTACATGTTTATGCCCATGTATTGATAATTATCATTCGGTCATCATCCAAACCGCTTATCCTGCTCTCAGGGTGGCGGGGATGCTGGAGCCTATCCCAGCAGTCATTGGGCGGCAGGCGGGGAGACACCCTCAACAGGACACCAGGCCATCACACACACACACACACACACACACACACACACACACACACACACACACACACACACACACACACACACACACACACACACACACACACACACACACACACACACACACACACACACCTAGGGACAATCTAGACTTTGGACTGTGGGTGGAAACCGGAGCCCCCGGAGGAAAGCCACACAGACACGGGGAGAACATGCAAACTCCACACAGAGGACGACCCGGGACGGCCCCCAAGGTTGGACTACCCCGGGGCTCGAACCCAGGACCTTCTTGCTGTGAGGCGACTGCGCTAACTACCGCGCCACCATGCCGCCATACGTGATGCAGTAAATCTGAAATGAGTTTTGTGTTGAGCTTGACATTGTCTATCATAATCCCTCATTTATTTTCAGGTAGCAAAACGTTTGAAAAAAAGTTGTGTCCAGTGTGATGTAACGTGGTCAAATGCACGGTCTTTCCCCCCACAGCCTGCAGAGTCGGACACTTATGATTACATCTATATACAGGCACATACAAATAATACAACACTAATAAGGAGAGGAGAAAAACGGATGCATGAGGACAAAGAAACCAGATGTGTCCTGTAGAAATGTCACACTCAACAAAGATGCCATGGCACGTGTTTGACTTGGGTGGGGCCATTGACAGACAGACCTCACACTAGCAATAGTCAATAGTACTGTCAGTGCGGGTTATCTGACACACCTACATCCATCAGCGCTAGTATTAATGTTACTGTCTGCAGCTGTGTTTATCCTGCAGCGCCAACATCATGGAGCACCAGCCTGCCGTGTTTTCAACCCTTTACGTAGGTTTTACCCTGTAGAAGTCAGCAAACGCAGTAAAACGTCCTGGGGTTCAGTTACTCTTTAAAGTTGAAATAATGACAGACACTACTGCGCTTTCCCATTTCAAGATCGAGGGAACGTTTTACGACAGATAGTTTAGCCTCCGAGTCATGCACGCATGCACTCTTTAAACACCTACCTGTTTAAATGCTCTTGAAGCTGATCTAAGCGCTGCTCCACCTCTCCATATGTGATCTCACTCGAAGAATTATTCTCCACTCCCATGTCCCGTAACTGTGCTGACTCATCCAGGTAGTCTGCAGGCTTCTCACCGGCCCATTTATCACCGCACAAATCTGGTGAGCAAAACAAACACGCATGTTTTACAAGCTCACATGTGGGTCAGAGCAAGGTAATCACCAAGCCAACCAACCACTGGAATAGAATGTAATTAATCTTTACAGGGAAAGCTGTGTGTTGGCCCTTTCTCGTAATTTATCAAGCCCTTGTTGCAGGAGAATTATTAATGCAATGTTTTGTTTTTTTCCACCCAGCTAGCATGCTAATCCTGCTGTTATCTCTACTGGCCACTTGTTAATAGTCATCTCACTGTCTACTGATTTGTGTCGAGCCCCTTTTGTGATTTTAAACAGAGTGCCGCTTCGCTGTGTGTGGTTGCATTATCTGCTGCAGCAGTCTGCTCGGGTGGCTTTGTGCAGCCCAGAGAGGCTTCATGATGTGCTGCATTGATATGGAGAGCCTCGGTGACTTGTTGCATGTGCCATCACGATGGCTGATGGTTACTTTTGCCCTTACAAGGCATTTATTCTAGGCACACCGCTAACACCGGAGGACAGCAACAGACCTGTTGGGCCCTTTAGTGATTTACAGTAAAGGCCAGATTTTTACAATTATTCAGTTCAGTTCAATTCAATTTAGTCTCATCAAAAACAACGTGCAGGCACATGTTAAAAATGAAATCAGGGCTACGGCTTTGCCAAACAGTGCAAGACAGACACAGACAAACACGGCAAACACAGTATAAGATATACACACAAGAAGACCAAAAGCTAAAGATAGTTAACAAAGAGCAAGAATACAAAATTTTTAAAAATATCTAAAAATATCTACAGACATTCAGTGGGTGGCCAGGTTCAGGTGGGCAACAGCTTGTGGAAAGAAGCTGTTTTTGAGCCTGGTAGTGCGGGCTCTGAGGCTCCTGTAGCGCCTCCCAGAGTGCAGGGGGGAGAACAGTCCATGGTTGGGGTGGGTGGGGTCTCTGCTGATGCTCAGACCCCTTCGAAGGCAGCGTTTGTGATAAATGTCTTTTATGGCTGGGAGCTGGGTACCGGTGACATGCTGGGCCGCCTTGATGACCCGCTGCAGAGCTTTCTGGTCTACTGAGGTGCAGTTGCCGTACCACACTGAGATGCAGATGGTCAGGATGCTCTCTATGGTGCAGTGGTAGAAGTTGGGGAGAATTTTGGAGGGTAGACGGGCGCTCCTCAGCCTCCTCAGGAAATGCAGGCAATGTTGGGCCTTTTTCACAAGGGCCTGGGTGTTTGATGTCCAGGAGAGGTCCTCAATCATGTGGACTCTATCTGACAGTGGTTTCTAACCATGTGCCATCTGGAGCCATGTTTATAAAGGTTTTAATTTCACCCAAACACCAAACCAGAGTGAGCAAGCAAGCTGATTTGACTGATAAGCACGCCTTCAGCCCGATAGGATGAAACTAATTTGTACAATCAACCGGTTCTGATGTTTCAGTTCGAAGAAAAACCTGCATAAACATGGCTCTTGTTGGCACGCGATGGGAGACCACTTGGTCTAAGATTCAAGGTCGCTTTTTGAGTCTCATTGGGAGGCTGTCATCCATCCATTAGCCAAACCGCTTATCCTGCTCTCAGGGTCGCGGGGATGCTGGAGCCAATCCCAGCAGTCATTGGGCGGCAGGCGGGGAGACACCCTGGACAGGCAACCAGGCCATCACACAGGGCCAACACACAGGGCCAACACACACACCCCGACAATTTAGTACGGCCGATTCACCTGACCTACATGTCCTTGGACTGTGGGAGGAAACCGGAGCACCCGGAGGAAACCCACACCGACACGGGGAGAACATGCAAACTCCACACAGAGGACGACCCAGACGACCCCCAAGGTTGGACTACCCCGCGGCTCGAACCCAGGACCTTCTTGCTGTGAGGCGACCGTGCTAACTACTGCACCACTGTCCCATCAGTGCTGTGTCAGTGCTTTCTAATTGTCCCTTTCAGTTATCAGGTACATCTCCGCTATTCCCCCCTGGTTATTTGTGATGCCACCAATAGATTTACATATACAGCAACAACTGAGGAAGAAATCCGAACAGGGATCTGCTGGGAGGCTAGCACAAAATTACATTGAGCAGCACATTGCATATATGTTGGTGTTATTTACAGTTGGTTCAAAAGTCTCCGAGACTGGACGTACAGGAGCTGAGTTTTCATCCACTATGTGAGGTAGCTGTTATGAAAAGAGCCCCCAGATCACTTATCAGTATATGCAGTTGAGCTCCTGGCTAATTTGTTAGCTCTGCAATGGTTAGAAGAAAACAACAAAAATAATGCACTAATTGCATCTGATAGTTGGGAAGCACTCACAAGCATTAAATCTGTGAAATCGTGCAGACAAGATCTTCTTTTTCAAATTCAGCGTTTAATATACAGACTGTGCAATAAGGGTCTGATGGCCTGCTTCGTCTGGGTTCCTGCCCATGTAGGAGTAGAAGGAAATGAGGATGCTAATATACTGGCCAACCAATCACTCAGATCACACACAGTAAAGATGAAAATTCCTCTCAGTAAAGCTGAGGATAAAACAATTATAAAGAGTCAAATGCAAAAAGTATGGAAAGAATGCTGGGATATAAACGATACAGGAAGACATCTTTATAATATCCAGAAATATGTTGGATTGGGAAGAGAGCTGGGCAGGAACCAAAAGGAAGCAGCAGTTATTATTCAGGATAGGACATATTGGACTAAGACACTTCATAAAATAGCTAAACACCCAACTGATAGATGTGCACACTGTGGTCATCCAGAATCTCACCAGCATGTGTTGCTGGAGTGTAGGGGCTATGAGGAGGACAGGAAGGAGCTGATATCAGCATTAATGAAAGCTAAGCTAAGGTTCCTAGTAGGGAACCTACTTGGAAATGCGGCATGGGAAATATATCTACTACCACTACTACTACTACTATTACTTCTGGCTGCTCCCGTTAGGGGGCGCCACAGCGGATCATCCGTTTCCATCTCTTCCTGTCCTCTGCATCTTCCTCTGTCACACCAGCCACCTGCATGTCCTCCCTCACCACATCCATAAACCTCCTCTTTGGCCTTCCTCTTCTCCTCTTCCCTGGCAGCTCCATATTCAGCATCCTTCTCCCAATATACCCAGCATCTCTCCTCCACACATGTCCACACCATCTCCATCTTGTCTCTCTCGCTTTGTCTCCAAACTGTCCAACCTGAGCTGTCCCTCTAATATACTCGTTCCTAATCCTGTCCTTCTTCGTTACTCCCAGTGAAAATCTTATCATCTTCATCTCTGCCACCTCCAGCTCCACCTCCTGTCTTTTCATCAGTACCACTGTCTCCAAACCATACAACATAGCTGGTCTCACTACCATCTTGTAAACCTTCCCTTTCACTCTTGCTGGTACCCTTCTGTCACAAATCACTCCTGACACTCCTGAAACTCTTCTCCACCCACTCCACCCTGCCTGCACTCTCTTCTTCACCTCTCTTCCACACTCCCCATTACTTTGAACTTTTAACAGTTGACCCCAAGTATTTAAACTCATCCACTTCATCCCCTCTACTCCTTGCACCCTCATCATTCCATTGTCATTCATGCATAGATATTCCATCTTGTTCCTACTGAATGTTATTCCTCTTCTCTCCAGTGCATACCTCCACCTCTCCAGGCTCTCCTCAACCTGCTTCTTACTCACTACAGATCACAATGTCATCCACGAACATCACAGTCCACAGAGACTCCTGCCTGATCTCGTCTGTCAACCTGTCCATCACCATTGCAAACAAGAAAGGGCTCAGAGCCGATCCTTGATGTAATCCCACCTCCACCTTGAACCCACCTGTCATTCCTATCGCACACTTCACATTTGTCACACTGCCCTCACACATATCCTGCACCACTCCTACATACTTCTCTGCCATGCCCGACTTCCTCATACAATACCACACCTCCTCTCTCGGCACCCTGTCATAAGCTTTCTCTAAATCCACAAAGACACAATGTACCTCCTTCTGGCCTTCTCTATACTTCTCCATCAACATTCTCAAAGCAAACATCCCATCTGTGGTGCTCTTTCATGGCATGAAACCATACTGCTGCTTGCTGATCATCACCTCTCCCCTCTTAACCTAGCTTCTATTACTCTTTCCCAAATCTTCATGCTGTGGCTGATCAACTTTATACCTCTGTAGTTGCTACAGTTCTGCACATCGCCCTTGTTCTTGAAAATCGGTACCAGTATGTTTCTTCTCCACTCCTCAGGCATTCTCTCACTTTCCAGGATTGTGTTAAACAATCTAGTTAAAAACTCCACTGCCATCTCTCCTAAACACCTCCATGCCTCCACAGGTATGTCATCAGGACCAACTGCCTTTCCACTCTTCATCCTCTTCATAACTGCCCTCACTTCCTCCTTGCTAATCCACTGCACTTCCTGATTCACTATCCCCACATCATCTAACCTTCTCTCTCTCTCATTTTCTTCATTCATCAGCCCCTCAAAGTATTCCTTCCACCTTCTCTGCACACTCTCCTCGCTTGTCGGCACATTTCCATCTCTATCCTTGATCGCCCTAACTTGCTGCACATCCTTCCCAGCTCAGTCCCTCTGTCTAGCCCATCGGTACAAGTCCTTTTCTCCTTCCTTAGTGTCTAACCTGTCATACAACTCACCATACACCTTTGCCTTTGCCACCTCTCTCTTCGCTTTACGCTGCATCTCCTTGTACTCCTGTCTACTTTCTTCATCTCTCTGACTATCCCACTCCTTCTTTACCAACCTCTTCCTCTGTATACTGTACTGTACTTCCTCATTCCACCACCGAGTCTCCTTGTCTTCCTTCCTTTGTCCAAATGACACATTAAGTATCATCCTAGCTGTCTCCCTCACTATTTCTGCAGTGGTTGCTCAACCATCCGTCAACAATTCACAACCAGCCAGTGCCTGTCTTAACTCCCCCCTGAACTCCACACAACAAGTCTTCCTTCTTCAACTTCCACCATTTGATCCTTGGCTGCATGGGAAATATACAGTCATCTAGTTAACTATCTGAAGGAAACTGGGTTAATAGACAGAATTTAATTCCCCCCCCCCCCCTGCCATCAAACTGTTTCACTCTACAGTCCGATAGGTGGCGGTAGTGCACCTGTAAGCTGATTGCCAACCGCCAACCAAATAGAAGAAGAAGTAGTAGTTCTGTTTCCGCAGGTTGCCGAAGGAGGCCGTGATCAGGGCGAACCTCCTCGCTGCAGCAGTCCCCTGCTATGACCAGCCCTCGGCCGCTTTGCTCTCCCTCTACACCGATTGTCGGTGATTCCCAAACTAGGAATATCCATCCGTTATCCAAACCGCTTACCCTGCTCTCAGGGTCACGGGGAATGCTGGAGCCTATCCCAGCAGCCATTGGGCCACACATTGTTTCCCTGGTGCCACAGCCTCCGACTAAAGGCCCAAGGTTCACTGCCATCCCTCCTGTCCTCCATTAGCAGAGTAATAGTCCACATGGGACCTCATGACACACTCCTCCAGCAGTCCGGCTTGACCAAATCTGATTAAACCTTTTTATTTTCCTAAACAGTGGCTGCCGGGGTAGGCTCCAGCATCCCCACGACCCCGGGAGCAGGGTAAGCGGTTCAGATAATGGATGGACGTTTTGGTCTCAGGTCCCGTTCCCGCAGTAGGCCGCGGTACAGGGCGCTTCAGTAGACTCCTTAGCCTTCACGACTGGGTGTTGGGCTCAGTATTTGGGTTGTATTGAGAATTGTCATGTTTTAGGGCGGATTGTATCTTTTCAAGAGAGACGGAATTCACCCAAACAAACCGGACTACTGTATGCTAGCCGCTATCATACAGCATGCTAGCCGCTAACATACGGCATGCTAGCCGCTAACATACTGAATGCTAGCCGCTAACACACGGCATGCTAGCCGCTAACACACTGAATGCTAGCCGCTAATACACGGCATGCTAACCGCTAACATACAGCATGCTAGCCGCTAACACACGGCATGCTAGTCGCTAATACACGGCATGTTAGCCGCTAACACACGGCATAATAGCCGCTAACACACGGCAAGCTAGCCGCTAACATACAGCATGCTAGCCGCTAACACACGGCATGCGGCGCAGTCCGTTCCACGTGACTTGACTGTTCACGCTCCAAATCCCTCCTCGGGGTCTCCCTTTTCTTCTCTGGTTTCGTCTCTGGCCAACTGTTTCTGGCGCTAGCCCCCTCTACTGGCCTCACATGACACTAACACCTTCAAGACTCTCGGCTGTACGCGGGAAGATGGCGCCGATACATGCTCGCTCCATTACGAGCAAGTCCTCCATACTAAACGATGTATTCGTCTTAGAGGGTTCGGGTTTCCTGTTTCCGACCTAGACTCGACAGAGGAGCATGGAATACAGCCCCCTACTGGAACCGCGCCCACCGGACTGTACTTTTATCAGTCCTTCCGGGACCTGGGGCCGGGGCGGCGGACTCGCCGAGGCTTTCAGGATCCGCTTTTCGAGTCGGACGGTGAGCGCTGGGACCTCGTCCTCGTTTGAACCGCGGATGATCAATGTTGGTCGTTCAGATCCGTTTTATTGTACTTTAATTTACAGACCCCCGGGTTCTAATAGTTATTTTATGTCTGAATTCAGTTATTTTCTCCCCCTCCCTCTATCAGGTTTGACAGAGTTGGTGATGTAAACTACTAACAAGACACGTTAGCCCCTAGCTAACGGGTCTGACCCTTTAGCCGAGCGGTTAGTGACGTCACCTTGTGGTGCAGTACACCCCGTGTCGAATCCCGCACCGGGCAAGAAAATAACCGGTTACAGTGATTTTAATATCCATGTCGATGACGTTTCTTGTAGCTTTGCTTCTGGTTTTCTAAATGTCACTGAGTCTCAGTTTTATTCAACGCGTGTCTGGTCCAGCACACATTAAGGATCCTACATTAAGGGCCCTACTTTGGACGCTGTTGTTAAGCTTGGTTTAAATATTGATTCTATTTGCGCTGAGGAAGCTGCATGTTACAGACCATGAATGTGTTTTGTTCAGCCTGACTTTTCATTGAGGTTCTCTGCCCAGTCTTCTTTCAGCCTGTTCCCTGTTTTTCAGGGGTCCTGTGAGGGCACAGCACCAATGGGCGGCCATTGTTAACCCGGGCCTCAGCCAATCCCGTATGGAGCCTCGACTGATCCGGTATGGTCTTGTCAGTCCGCATAATGATTTGGTAAAATGGTAGGCCGGATGCCCTTCCTGACCCAACCACCAACCCTATGGAGGGGGGCACAGGTAAAGCGCTGGATGCCATCCCAGTATTCATGGACTTGGATTCTCTGGCCAAGCAAGTAAAGGTGTTAAATCGCCTCTCAGCTGATTTTCTGCAGCTTTTGACCCAAGCTTCTTCTTCTTTTTCTGTGTGAAGTGTTGTTTTGTCACGCTGGCGTTGATTGTCTGGTCCACTCCTTTAATACACATTGCTCCGCCGTTTTGGCCGTAGTGGCTCCTAGTAAAATGAGACTCTCTCCGTCAATTCAGCCCCCTTGTTAAACGATACTAGTCGTTGTTTCCTGCGTAAATGTCAGAGAGTAAACTGACTGTGTAAATCCACCAAGCCCCATGTTCAATGTCTCTATTACAAAGACCTTTTAGCTGATTTTAACAACATGGTTAAGGATGCAAGGGCTTCTTACTTTGCTTAACCTAAATTCCTCCATTAAATGCAACCCTAAAGTCCTGCTTGACAACATCAAAACAAATTGTCACTCTGCATCTCCTGATGTGCCTATTTTTGTTTTATTTGGTTTTTTTTAAAATAAGGATTGCAGAACCTTTTTTTTGTGGATAAAATTAGAGATGTCATGGCAAAATTGTCCACTCTTCTCCCTTTTCTGCTTATTGGCTGTCAATTTTGGACTGCTTCTCTCCTATCTGACTACAAGATCTCACTGATCTGGTGGGTAATATGAAACCTTCCTCACACCCTCTAGATATTTTACCAACTTCCCTGCTTAAAAATGTATTGGGTCTATTGGTCCACCTCTATTAGAAATAGCTCGCTGCAATATGGTTGTGTCCCAGCTTATTTTAAACATGCAGTTGTTTTGCCTCTTTTGGAAAAAAAACAAAACAAACCTAACCTTGATCCATCCCTCCCCAAAAACGATAGGCCTATATCCAAGCTGCCTTTTATCTCAAAAATTTTAGAGAAAGTTGTTGCCAAACAGCTCAATGCTGTTTTAACATTTTAGATAAATTCTAATCTGGTTTCCGTGAGAAGCAATCCACTGAAGTGGCTCTTCTCAGAGTCTCCAATAATATAATGATGTCTTCTGATGTGGTTGAGTGCTTTTGATTTTGTAGATCACAGAATTCTGACTGAAAGGCTTAGGCAGTGGGTAGGGGCCTCTGGGAGTGTTCTGGACTGGTTCCCCTCCTATCTCTTGGATAGTAGTTTTTCTGTGTTGTTTGGTCCCTACATGTCTGAAACTGCTGCTCTTTCCTGTGGTGTGCCTCAGGGTTCTGTCTTGGGTCCTATATTATTTTCTTTGTATATGCTTCCCTTAGGTCATATTATTAGCCAATTTAAAGGTATTTCATATCATTGTTATGCAGCTGTATGTCCCTTTAAGCCTGATAAGACTGACAAACTGTCTATTTTGCACAATCGTCTGATTGCCATTAAGGACTGGATGGCTAACAATATTTTACAGCGAAACACAGATAAGACTGAATCCTTATAATTGCTAGTATAGGTTCTAATGTTGCTCAGTGTATTGGGTCCCTTTCTTCAGCTGTACAGTCTAATCTTAGAAATCTTGACGTTATATTGATCAGGGTATGTACTTTAAGCAAAATATCAAATTGTTGACTTGTAGATGTTTCTTCCATTTAAGAAACATTGCCAAACTAAGGTCAGTTATATCACAACTTGAGCTAGAGATGATCATTCATGCTTTTATATCATCCCGGATAGACTACTACAATTCTTATTTCACCTGCCTCAGCAAGTCGCCCCTGGACTGTCTACAAATGGTCCAGAACGCCACTGCAAGGCTGTTGACCAGGTCCAGCAGGACAACTTGCATCACACCCATTTTATCTTCTTTACATTGGCATCAAGTTTAGGCTTCATTTTAAGGTTCTTGTTTTCACATATAGAGTCCTGCATGGTCAGGCACCTGTGTACATCTGTGACATGCTCCATCCTTATATCACCAGTAGGTCGCTTAGGTCATCTGACCAGGGCTTACTGGTTGTCCCTCACTCTCATTTGAAAACAAAAGGTCATCGTGCCTTTGAAGTTGTGGCTCCGACACCATGGAATGCTCTTCCTTTAGATATATGATCTGCAGTCTCTGTTGATGCCTTTAAAAAGTGGCTGAAGACTCATTTATTCAAACTGGCCTTTGTCTCACCTCGCACTGTCTAGTGTTTGTAATTTTGTGTTTTTAAGGTCCATCCATCCATCCATTATCCAAACCGCTTATCCTGCTCTCAGGGTTATGGGGATGCTGGAGCCCATCCCAGGGGTGCCGGAATGGGCGGGGGGGGGCAATTGCCCCCCCCACTTTTAGAAAATAATTTTAGAACACTTTTTACTGGCACAATAAAAAAAAAACAAGTATAATGAATTTTGTGCAAGATCCACATGCGTTCATGTAAAGGGGAATGGATTTAGGGCAGACAGTGAAATAGGTACAACGAGAAAAAGAACGGCTCCCACCAAGTACGACTTGGTTCCCTTCGTTCGTGCCAGAGAGCCGTTCGAAAGAACCGGATCGTTCGTGAACGTCACATCACTAGTATGGATGATATTTTCACAGCAGCAGTTGTAATAATAATTTACCAGTGGCTAAATAATTTTGGTGAGGAATGCGACGATGAAGCTGTAAGCTGTTTTTCTGATTTTTCGTTAAATAGGGCTTTGAGATAGATGTGCGCTGATGAACACATGGCAACATTACTGTTGCTATTGCCTGCTTGCTACTACAGTGTTACTGTCTTGTAAACTCGTAGTTTAGGCTAATTGAACAAGAAATGTTTGTATCTAATCCCACATGCACTAGCTGTCTTATGTTTGAATTATACCGCTACCCCGTGGGCAGGCAGCAGAAAGAGTGGGATTTCGAAACTGAATACAATATATCACTTAAGCGCTCAAGCTCAACACAGAACACTACATTGAGATTGCCTAACTGCAACAAAGTAAAAAGATGGGGCGGACACGTGTCTTCAATGACGTGCTTTATTGTATGAAAACTGCAAATCCAGGCATACAAAGCTGCGCTCCGGTGTGCTCTTATAGCACTATACAGTACACCCTGCACACGCATATATATCATTGTTGGCCCCCCCACTTCTGAAGTGATTCCGGCGCGCCTGGCCCATCCCAGTAGTCACTGGGCGGCAGGCAGGGCGACACCCTGGACAGGCCAGCAGGCCATCATTTGTTGCTTATGTTTTATTGTTTATTTCTTTTTTACGGTCCTATTTTTAACAATTTTTGTGAAGCACTTTAACCTTGCTCTTTGAAAGTGCTATACTAAATAAACTTTACTTACTTACTCATACAGCACACTATAACGTCAACATCAACTGTTGAAATGGCTAATGTTGCTTCTGCAATTGCTTTCATGGCATTCTAGATATGTCAGCTATTAAATTCCTCGTAAAAAAATCTGATTTTGGAGACTGAATATGTGATATAAGAGGAGTATGGCAGATTGCTCTCAAGGCTGCTGAAATGGTTCTACTCTGACTTTGAAAACTGGGCCACACACTGAGACTGATGAGATCTGGCTTTAATCAGCACTGTGAGCATTTGACTTATAAGTATTTGATTGATACGCTGTTGTTTTTCTCCGCAGCTTGCTCCACTTTTACAGGTGCAACTGTTTATCGGAGTTTTATGCCCAGAGATTGATTCGGATGCGCTCCTTTTCAATGCAAATGGCGCATGTCAGCTTCCAACTAACTCAACAGACATCCACAGACCTATTTTCCTACTATAGTGAGATGACTATGAAGCTGGAATAATTGGATGATGTTCATCATGATCCTCTTAAAGTGGATATTTGCAGCAGTGGCCCTTTTTCCTCTTCCAGCTGCTACATGTATGATGTAATTTCTCTGTGGATAGTCAGGGACTGTTCTATCCTGACCTTTGGGCTCAGGGAATCAAGGCTGTCCAGTCCATTAGAAATAGGATAACGACCTGCCCAGACAGGTTTCAAACTGAGGATTAGCATGGATTTGTGGATATGCGTCCACTGGACAACAGATAGTTTTTAATAGTTTCTGTCAAGCAGTGAAGATTTTATATACATTTTCAAAAGGTAAGACTGAACGCTGTAAATCATCAAATGTTCACTTACCTTCAAAGGATGGGCTTCTCTCCAAGCTGTCTCTGACCTGGAGGTGTCCAGTGGAATTTGAATCGAGGCTCCGGGCTTGGGCATCGACTGAGGAGTAGCCCAGGACTGCTGAGCTCAGAGACCTCAATTCCTCTTTTCCTGGATCCCTGCGGTCCTCCGTACCTTTCTTTAGGCAGGAGTAAGAATCCCTCTCCCTTCCAGATTGATTTTCCACTTCCTTGTTGCTTTCCCCTACGGGACGGTAATCAACAGCAGTCAGTGGAACACAGTGTGCTTTGTTCCCCCGAGAACTGACTTCCTTGAGGAGTGCCACTCCGTGAACAAAAACAATTTGGCACTTGCCAAATAGGAAGGGAAAATATATTAATGCCTATTCAGATTAGTCTCTGTTACCTTTAGGAAGATGCGGTGTGAAGGAGATCCTTCTTTTGGTCTTTGTGCCCTCGCCATCTGAATCACAGCCTTGGGAATTGTTGGCCTGCACCGATTTGTTCTGGTTAGAATGGTCTATTGACTAATTCAAACATTAGTAGACTGAATTTTATCGAACATTAGACACTACCATGAATTTCAGATATCAAGACAAATAAACATTTGACATTGACAATATTATGTAAATCACCAAGAGGACAAAGTGGGAATATTAATGCGGATACTGAATTTGAAAAGAATTTAGTAATGAAATTAACTCCACAATGTTTACCGTTGCATTCTCATCTCGGAGGTTGAAGGTAAGCTCCAGGTTGGTGAAGAAAAAGTCGGCAAACTCTGGATACATGTCCAGCACCTCCAGCAGGTCTTCTCTCTGAATGGTGTGGAGGTCACAGTAACTCAAGGCTCGCACATCAGCATTGGACTTCCCAGACTTGGCATATAGATGAATCATTTCACCAAAGATGTCATTTTTTCCTAGTTATGACACGGAGAGACAGCGATTCTTGTCAGGACTGGGAAAAACAAAAACAAACAGTCTTATGCAGTACATTTTTTTTGCAATAATAAAATCCACAGGAAGTTATGTTCAATACACAGTCATACAATTTGAATGTGTCTCAAAACCCCCATGGAGACTGCAGAAAGGGCAGCATGTCTTCATTGGTCTTTGTGGATTATGAATATCTCAGCGCCGTTCCTCTTTGGGCAGATATTCTCCCCAGGTCTGCCCATCAGTTGTCTTGCTACCTCTGATCCATTATTCACTCAGAGCCATGACTGACAAGTCAAAGCAACTTTGATGTGGAGAGAAAAGCGTTCGATTGTGCTTGACAAGCTTAACCAACTGGGTTCTATGAAAGGAATGTCTTTGTAAATAACTACGAAATTACCGGAGCAGTTCTTCAGCAAAATTACAGGATGCCTTGGTCGGGCGTCCCTACAGACACAATTGGCCGTGTCTACGGGTGGGAAGCCGGATGTGGGTATGTGTCCTGGTCGTTGCACTAGCGCCTCCTCTGGTTGGTTAGGGCACCTGTTCAGGGGGAGGGGGAACCGGCGGGAATAGCGTGGTCCTCCCACGCGCTACGTCCCCCTGGTGAAACTCCTCACTGTCAGGTGAAAAGAAGCGGCTGGCGACTCCACATGTATGGGAGGAGGCATGTGGTAGTCTGCAGCCCTCCCCGGATCAGCAGAGGGGGTGGAGCAGCAACCGGGATGGCTTGGAAGAGTGGGGTAGTTGGCCAAATTCAATTGGGGAGAAAAAGGGGGAGAAAATATTTTATTTGTGCCAAGGTTCACTAAATGCCATCACCGCGAGCATAGTATGTGATAGAGATGTGCTGTGGCCATCTCCAGTGTGCCCGTCTGTGGACTATAAGCAGTGGCCCAAAGCTTCTCTGTTCACCAGTATCACAGCAGGCACCGGACACCACTTTCACACAGAAGACGGCATCACACGGAGTGGTGCATTATCTGTCCCCACATACAGCTCTCACCGCAAGGATTGAGAAGGTCATTTGCTCAGACAGCGGCAGATGGACCAATTCCTCACCTCTGGAATCCAACTGCTGTGTCCTGAGATGGAATCCTACCAAGACTATTACCTGTATCCTCTCCGCCGTTACCCTGTTGTCCTTGCTAAACATTCAACAAAGAGAAAAGTAATTTCGGTAGTGTGGACTGACAGCGCCTAGAAATCGACCATCTGATGCAAACGTACGAATGTATACAAATTGATGCAAAAAGGTGCTGAGAGGATGATATGTCTGCATGAAACATAAATGTGCTTTTTCCTGTGAATCCGATCAGGGACTTTTCGAGCGTGTTCGTTATTTATGGGTTTAATGTGACTCCGCAGCTTTTGCTAAGCTCAGACCCCATTCTGTCAGGTGTAGGTTTGGAGAGCATTCATTTCTTGAATAATGACCAGTTTAATCCTGCCTTTGCCTTGTAACACCTGGCTGTGGTTCACCAGCCAGGGAAAACACCGTCACTAATAAGACTAATGAGAGTTCAATTTATATTTAACTAAATTACGAGTAACACAAGTGAGATGAAACATTGTCACGACTTTGGGGTTTGTGATTGTTTTATATAGATCTGTCTCTTAGTACTGTTTTTCATATGACCCCCCCCCCCCCGCCCCTTGTAGTCACCTCATCTTCCCGCTGTATTATAGACGTGTCAGAGCAATGCCATGGCAGCCGTTTTACTGTCTTCTCTGAAGTTGCTGCACAGTCTTCCGTGGGGCTGGTTAAATGTCAGTCACAAGCCTGTCACATGAATAGCCCCGGCGCTCAGAAGGAAGCGCCTCGGGGAGACGCGAGCGTGCACGTACCTCGCCGTTCTTATCAAAAAGTGTGAAACACGGCTTGAGGTCTGTTTCAGATAAGTTTAGAAAGCAGTCAGATGGGAACAGCTGAAAGAAGACAGAGCATACTTAACGGTACCGGCTGATGTGCTGAGAGGTGTCGCTGCATCTCTTTGTTAATGAGCAGTGTTTAAACGGTGTGTGTCCGCTGGGGAGTACCTCTGCCCGCCCGCCCCTGAGCTGAGCTGAGCTGAGCTGAGCTGACTAGACTATAACTGCATGTTTGCTCATGGCAATTATGACGCAACATAAAATGAGCAGAAAGTTGATAAAAACAAAAAATGTTATTATTGGATCCAACAGATCAGGAAATACACTATATATATATATATATATATATATATATATATATATATATATATATATATATATATATATATATATATATATATATATATATATATATATATTTTATTACTATCATATAGGTTTTCAAGTTGTCTGGTTGCCCCAATTATTTTGATAGATTTTAAAAGATATGTATAATCTCCATAATACCCTGAGGATGAGCATGTGTCATGCAATCATGACCCACATCTTAGGTCTACTTCCTGTTTATGTTCTTGTGTGAATCATTCTGTCTGTTGGTGCTAATTCAGTAGTAACACACTATCAGCAAATGCAGCCTGATTTATACAATCGCTTGAATTACGTGTTGCCATCAATCAACATACGTTCACTATAAGAGCACAGCTGAACTTGACGGACGACAACAAAGTTAATTTGGGGACTGACGAAAGGTTAACGTCAATGCAACAGCTTCTTGTTATCCTTACAGAAGATTACACCAGGCGTGATAAACGAGTCCCACTGTCACGTAATCTGTAGGAAAGCTTGAGACAGTGTGATTAATTGTGTTATGCGTCGGATGGAAACGGTATCGTAGTTAGATTGCTCTATAAATTGGTTCTCGAGCACATCAGCTTACTGTGGGTATTTCATGATAATGTTGGCATTCTAACGAGGCAGCAGATTCATCATCTCGTTTTGTGTAAGACTGGAACTTTGAGAGGAGAGGACCTGGGAAAAGTAAAGACTGGAGCTGGTGAGAAGAATAGAGGACGCCTTCGTCTGGCCGCTGACTCAGCACAGAACCACGAAGACGGTGTTTTTGCTGCACTGCTGGATGACAGCAATGGAAGGGAGCGAGGGATGCGGCCAAGGTCATCAAAGCTGGCATCCCGGTGAACGGTGCAATGACCGAGTTTGTCTGAGGACTTCCCGGCGCCGCTGCAAGACACCCCAATATCAGACACAATCTCCCAGGACAGTTTCTAGTGAATGGCGTTCATCTCACCCGATTAGGAAAGTGACACATGCTTAAATGCCTTGGGTTTAAGCATGAAGTGATACTGCTGAGATGGTCGCTCTCCAACTCACATTATCATACGCTCAGCCATTTCTCAGTTCAAACACAGCCCACTTTTAATAATCCATCCATGGTCATTTCTTTTTTTTAAATTCTCCCCCTTTTTCTCCCCAATTCTGATGGCCTGGCGGCCTGTACAGGGTGTCTCCCGGCCTGCCGCCCAATGACTGCTGGGATAGGCTCCAGCATCCCCGCAACCCCGAGAGCAGGATAAGCAGCTTGGATAATGGATGGATGGATGGATGTATCCGGCCAATTACCCCACTCTTCCGAGCCGTCCCGGTCGCTGCTCCACCCCCTCTGCTGATCCGGGGAGGGCTGCAGACTACCACATGCCTCCTCCCATACATGTGGAGTCGCCAGCTGCTTCTTTTCACCTGACAGTGAGGAGTTTCACCGGGGGACATAGCGCGTGGGAGGGTCACGCTATTCCCCCAGGCGCCCCAACCGACCAGAGGAGGCGCTAGTGCGGCGACCAGGACACATACCCACATCCGGCTCCCCCCCTCCCCAGACACAGCCAATTGTGTCTGTAGGGACGCCCAACCAAGCTGGAGGTAACATGGGGATTCGAACCGGCGATCCCCATGTTGGTAGGCAACGGAATAGACCGCTTCGCTACCCGGACGGACGCTATAGTCCATGGTCATGTCTATTGGAGGCGTCTAAAAACCCATGATGTTTACTTCTTTGTAGCGAGCATTCCATCCAATGGTAGTAAATGGCTTTTTTGTTTGATGCAATCCGTTAAATGTTAAATCTGTGCTCTTATTCGGGAAGACACGGGTGTAACGAGGCCCAGTTACTTGAGCAGACATGGCTTTAACATCTGTCTCAACATGTGCCGTAGTATGGGTTTTGTGCAGAGTGATGGAATAGCACTTGTAATATGTTCGTCCAACAAATCAGAAACCATCTGGCTTTCCAGTGTTGTGGCTTCCTTCCCAGATCCCTGTCGATATGACCATTCATGTGACATAATGAGGAAATTGAGGGAGCACAGTTGGAGCTGTCCCGAATGTGTCCGCTACGTCTGCTTAGTCTGCACTGCAGTTCCTTCCAGAGGTTTTCAAATAACACGAAAAATACACCGTCTTTAATCGGTGGTGTCTTCTGTTATAACTGTCGCTTTGTCTTTGCTTAGCAGTGACCCACTTTTGCCTTGAAAATGATTAAAAATGGATCTTATCTTACTTTCAGGACAGCTGCTAAAGGTGACCTCCGCTTATTTTATTTGTCTTTGCAGAGATGGCGTCATTACTCTCAACCGCCATCCCCTCCTTTTATCAGTGATTAATGAAACTCGTCGTGAAGAAGTGGGACCGTTGTCGTGTGTCTGGACAAACAGGTGCAGATTTGATGTGGACATAGTGCGACGCACATTCAGGGCGACAGATCCTCTTGAAGAATAGCGAGGGGGCTGTTGAAACTGCTCACCCCCTCTCGGTGGCTAGAGGAGATCCCAAGTGGGCGGCTGCAACAGACTGAGACCACTGGCATTTAAATCCGTGAGACCGGTGACAGACGTTGACAAAAGGTCAAACCAAAAAACTGATGTTCATGTGCTCGAGGCTAGAAGACACAGAACGTCGCTCCAAACCCGTTTCACAACTTCCAGCTATCACGCAAACAAATCAGAAACCGCAAGGGTGAAGAAATGGATTTGCTGACTTCCTACTGTAGATGTAATTCTTTAATGAGCAGTCCCTGGTCTTTTTTAGCCAGCAGCTCCAATTAGATTTAGCCCGGCCCCCGAGACCGAGATCATTAAAATGTGTTAAATCATGAGGCCTGAACAAGCCCACAGACCTTATAGCATCCATAAAATATGTGACCCTCCACATTTTCATATATATATATATATATATATATATATATATATATATATATATATATATAGGTATATATATATATATAGGTATATATATAGGTATATATATAGGTATATATAGGTATATATAGGTATATATATATATATATAGGTATAGGTATATATATATATAGGTATAGGTATATATATACACTACCGTTCAAAAGTTTGGGATCACCCAAACAATTTTGTGTTTTCCATGAAAAGTCACACTTATTCACCACCATATGTTGTGAAATGAATAGAAAATAGAGTCAAGACATTGACAAGGTTAGAAATAATGATTTGTATTTGAAATAAGATTTTTTTTACATCAAACTTTGCTTTCGTCAAAGAATCCTCCATTTGCAGCAATTACAGCATTGCAGACCTTTGGCATTCTAGCTGTTAATTTGTTGAGGTAATCTGGAGAAATTGCACCCCACGCTTCCAGAAGCAGCTCCCACAAGTTGGATTGGTTGGATGGGCACTTCTTTGAGCAGATTGAGTTTCTGGAGCATCACATTTGTGGGGTCAATTAAATGCTCAAAATGGCCAGAAAAAGAGAACTTTCATCTGAAACTCGACAGTCTATTCTTGTTCTTAGAAATGAAGGCTATTCCATGTGAGAAATTGCTAAGAAATTGAAGATTTCCTACACCGGTGTGTACTACTCCCTTCAGAGGACAGCACAAACAGGCTCTAACCAGAGTAGAAAAAGAAGTGGGAGGCCGCGTTGCACAACTGAGCAAGAAGATAAGTACATTAGAGTCTCTAGTTTGAGAAACAGACGCCTCACAGGTCCCCAACTGGCATCTTCATTAAATAGTACCTGTTAGAGCCTGTTTGTGCTGTCCTCTGAAGGGAGTAGTACACACCGGTGTAGGAAATCTTCAATTTCTTAGCAATTTCTCGCATGGAATAGCCTTCATTTCTAAGAACAAGAATAGACTGTCGAGTTTCAGATGAAAGTTCTCTTTTTCTGGCCATTTTGAGCGTTTAATTGACCCCACAAATGTGATGCTCCAGAAACTCAATCTGCTCAAAGAAGTGCCCATCCAACCAATCCAACTTGTGGGAGCTGCTTCTGGAAGCGTGGGGTGCAATTTCTCCAGATTACCTCAACAAATTAACAGCTAGAATGCCAAAGGTCTGCAATGCTGTAATTGCTGCAAATGGAGGATTCTTTGACGAAAGCAAAGTTTGATGTAAAAAAAATCTTATTTCAAATACAAATCATTATTTCTAACCTTGTCAATGTCTTGACTCTATTTTCTATTCATTTCACAACATATGGTGGTGAATAAGTGTGACTTTTCATGGAAAACACGAAATTGTTTGGGTGATCCCAAACTTTTGAACGGTAGTGTAGGTATATATATTTATATACACACACACACACACACACACATATATATATATATCCACATCCATTATCCAAACTGCTTATCCTACTCTGGGTCACAGGGATGCTGGAGCCTCTCCCAGCAGTCATTGGGCGGGAGGTGGGGAGACACCCTGGACAGGCCGCCAGGCCATCACAAGGAGATATATATATATATATATGTATATATATATATATATATATATATAACAGTTTTTTCCTGGAAACCATCAATGGTGTTGATAAAAGTGCTCCAGAAATGCGGAGCGAAATATTAAGATCGATGTAGGAAAAAAACCTTCAATGCATTATTTCAGTACAAGCTGGTTTCGTGCGTCATGCACCCATCAGCTGCCAATGTGATTAAACTCACATTAAAATCTCAATTAATTAAATCAACTAAATCAATTAAAATCACATTGGCAGCTGATGAGTGTGTGACGCACAAAGCAAGCTTGTACTGAAATAATGCATTAAAGTATTTTTTTTCCTACATCTATCTTATTTATATAACCCAGTGAGTCAAGTACATTCTTTATGAGAGTACAAGGCTTGTACTCTCTCATAAAGAATATATATATATATATATATATATATATATATAGCAGTTTTTTTCTGGAAACCGTCAATGGTGTTGATGAAAGTGCTCAACTAATGAGGAGCAGAATATCAATATAGATGTAGGAAAAAACCTTGTACTACATAGCAGTACAAGCTTGTTTCGTGCGTCACACACTCATCAGCTGCTAATGTGGTTCAACAAAGAAGACACACAGTTTACGGTGCCCCGTTCCACGCCCCTTATTTCGGTGGACAGCAACCAATCAGAGCAGAAAACATTTGAACTATTACAACCAATGGGGTAGGTAGTTACGATGCACAGCGACCAATGGTGGGGTAGAAAACATTACAACCAATAGGGTAAGGGGTTGGGGCTTGTTTTGAAAAAGCATTTAAATGACCGCGGCCCTGTTGAAACAGCCTACGTTTAGAATATAACAGGGTGACGTCAAATAGGGTAATGTATGTAACTCATATAGTGGGGTGGTGTTGGGGCACAGTTGGGAGGGCAGGCAGTTAAAATATAAAAGTACAACATCTAATAAATGTCACATGTATCATCTAATGGGGGGGATAATAAAGACACATTACTAGTAGTTACAGAGTAGTTATCATCTAATGGGGGGATAATAAAGATATTTTACTGGTAGTTACAGAGTAGTTATCATCTAATGGGGGGGATAATAAAGACATTTTACTAGTAGTTACAGAGTAGTTATCATCTAATGGGGGGGATAATAAAGACATTTTACTAGTAGTTACAAAGTAGTTATCATCTAATGGGGGGATAATAAAGACACTTTACTAGTAGTTACAAAGTAGTTATCATCTAATGGGGGGATAATAAAGACGCTTGTAGTTACAAAGTAGTTATCATCTAATGGGGGGGATAATAAAGACACTTTACTAGTACTTACAAAGTAGTTATCATCTAATCGGGGGATAATAAAGACACTTGTAGTTACAAAGTAGTTATCATCTAATGGGGGGATAATAAAGACATTTTACTAGTAGTTACAAAGTAGTTATCATCTAATGGGGGGGATAATAAAGACACTTGTAGTTACAAAGTAGTTATCATCTAATGGGGGGATAATAAAGACATTTTACTAGTAGTTACAAAGTAGTTATCATCTAATGGGGGGATAATAAAGACACTTTACTAGTAGTTACAAAGTAGTTATCATCTAATGGGGGGGATAATAAAGACATCTTACTAGTAGTTACAAAGTAGTTATCATCTAATGGGGGGATAATAAAGACATTTTACTTGTAGTTACAAAGTAGTTATCATCTAATGGGGGGATAATAAAGACACTTTACTAGTAGTTACAAAGTAGTTATCATCTAATGGGGGGGATAATAAAGACATTTTACTAGTAGTTACAAAGTAGTTATTATCTAATGGGGGGGATAATAAAGACACTTTACTAGTAGTTACAAAGTAGTTATCATCTAATGGGGGGGGGGTAATAAAGACATCTTACTAGTAGTTACAGAGTAGTTATTATCTAATGGGGGGATAATAAAGACATTTTACTTGTAGTTACATAGTAGTTATCATCTAATGGGGGGGATAATAAAGACACTTTACTTGTAGTTACAAAGTAGTTATCATCTAATGGGGGGGGGGTAATAAAGACACTTTACTAGTAGTTACAAAGTAGTTATCATCTAATGGGGGAATAATAGACACTTTACTAGTAGTTACAAAGTAGTTATCATCTAATGGGGGGGGGATAATAAAGACATTTTACTAGTAGTTACAGAGTAGTTATCATCTAATGGGGAGGATAAAGACACTTTAGTAGTAGTTACAAAGTAGTTATCATCTAATGGGGGGATAATAAAGACACTTTACTAGTAGTTACAAAGTAGTTATCATCTAATGGGGGGGATAATAAAGACACTTTACTAGTAGTTACAAAGTAGTTATCATCTAATGGGGGGGATAATAAAGACACTTTACTAGTAGTTACAGAGTAGTTATCATCTAATGGGGGGGGGGTAATAAAGACATTTTACTTGTAGTTACAGAGTAGTTATCATCTAATGGGGGGATAATAAAGACATTTTACTAGTAGTTACAAAGTAGTTATCATCTAATGGGGGGATAATAAAGACACTTTACTAGTAGTTACAAAGTAGTTATCATCTAATGGGGGGGATAATAAAGACATTTTACTGGTAGTTACAAAGTAGTTATCATCTAATGGGGGGGATAATAAAGACATTTTACTGGTAGTTACAAAGTAGTTATCACCTAATGGGGGGATAATAAAGACATTTTACTTGTAGTTACAGAGTAGTTATCATCTAATGGGGGGGGATAATAAAGACATTTTACTAGTAGTTACAAAGTAGTTATCATCTAATGGGGGGATAATAACGACATTTTACTGGTAGTTACAGAGTAGTTATCATCTAATGGGGGGATAATAAAGACATCTTACTAGTAGTAACAAAGTAGTTATCATGTAATGGGGGGATAATAAAGACATTTTACTTGTAGTTACATAGTAGTTATCATCTAATGGGGGGGATAATAAAGACATTTTACTGGTAGTTACAAAGTAGTTATCATCTAATGGGGGGGATAATAAAGACACTTTACTAGTAGTTACAAAGTAGTTATCATCTAATGGGGGGGATAATAAAGACATTTTACTAGTAGTTACAAAGTAGTTATCATCTAATGGGGGGATAATAAAGACACTTTACTAGTAGTTACAAAGTAGTTATCATCTAATGGGGGGATAATAAAGACATTTTACTAGTAGTTACAAAGTAGTTATCATCTAATGGGGGGATAATAAAGACACTTTACTAGTAGTTACAAAGTAGTTATCATCTAATGGGGGGGATAATAAAGACATTTTACTGGTAGTTACAAAGTAGTTATCATCTAATGGGGGGGATAATAAAGACATTTTACTGGTAGTTACAAAGTAGTTATCATCTAATGGGGGGATAATAAAGACATTTTACTTGTAGTTACAGAGTAGTTATCATCTAATGGGGGGGGATAATAAAGACATTTTACTAGTAGTTACAAAGTAGTTATCATCTAATGGGGGGATAATAACGACATTTTACTGGTAGTTACAGAGTAGTTATCATCTAATGGGGGGATAATAAAGACATCTTACTAGTAGTAACAAAGTAGTTATCATGTAATGGGGGGATAATAAAGACATTTTACTTGTAGTTACATAGTAGTTATCATCTAATGGGGGGGATAATAAAGACATTTTACTGGTAGTTACAAAGTAGTTATCATCTAATGGGGGGATAATAAAGACACTTTACTAGTAGTTACAAAGTAGTTATCATCTAATGGGGGGGATAATAAAGACATTTTACTAGTAGTTACAAAGTAGTTATCATCTAATGGGGGGGGGGGGATAATAAAGACATTTTACTGGAAGTTACAAAGTAGTTATCATCTAATGGGGGGGATAATAAAGACATCTTACTAGTAGTTACAAAGTAATTATCATCTAATGGGGGGATAATAAAGACATTTTACTGGTAGTTACAGAGTAATTATCATCTAATGGGGGGGATAATAAAGACGTTTTACTTGTAGTTACAGAGTAGTTATCATCTATCAACAAATAAAGAGCAAACTAATCCAGTGATTCAAGTAAATTCTTTAAAGAATTTACTTGAATCACTGGATTATGATATACAGTATATTCTTGAGGAGGTTGTCATTTAGATAAAATAATCACTAAATCATCCCCTCACACTGGTCCCTTCACAAATCAAAACAAACATTTTTTGCAACCTTGAAAGCAGTGTGTATGAAACAGACTACGAACAGACTTGGAAAAACGCCTCCAAATCTCAATAAGCAACATGTAAATAAAGGCAATACACTGTATGGGCGACAGCATTTTAATACAAGGGGTCGTTTTACTGTTATTATAGATTGGGCCCAATTGAGTTGGAAGAAGTGTTTTCAAGCTACTGAACATTAAATCTTTGTTTTTCATTCTTTTTAATAATGGGCAGAATTCCAGGTCATAAACTCTCCTGCTGATCTGCATTACCCATTTTTTTTTCCGGGTTTTCTCCCCTTTTCTCCCCAATTGTACTTGACCAACTACCCCACTCTTCCAAGCCGTCCTGGTCTCTGCTCCACTCCCTCTGCTGATCCGGGGAGGGCTGCAGACTACCACATGCCTCCTCCCATACATGTGGAGTCGCCAGCCGCTTCTTTTCACCTGACAGTGAGAAGTTTCACCAGGGGGACGTAGCATGTGGGAGGATCACACTATTCCCCCCAGTTCCCCCTCCCCACCGAACAGGCGCCCCCGACCGACCAGAGGAGGCGCTAGTGCAGCGACCAGGACACATACCCACATCTGGCTTCCCACCCGCAGACACAGCCAATTGTGTCTGTAGGGACACCCGACCAAGCCAGAGGTAACACGGGGATTCGAACCGGCGATCCCTGTGTTGGTAGGCAACGGAATAGACCGCTACGCCGCCCGGATTGCAGTACCCATTTTTATTAGCTCCAGCTACGCTTTGCCTTGTGAGCTATTTCTGAACTCCAGGGAACATCTCCCTTTCCCCATTACTCAGTGTGTTTTGCCGGTGACATGAACGTATACACATGGGTGGTACACAGGAAATCAGGATGTGTGCTTACCGAGGATGGCCACCACCGTGTCATCCTTCAGGATCTCTATAGAGCCACGTGACAGGAAGTAGAGAGCAGTGAGAACGTCGCCGCTGTGGACCAGGGTGTCTCCTGGAGGAACGTGTGTGGTCTGGAAGCGCATGGCCAAGGCCCTCAGGCAGCCTTTGGTGGCCCCGTGAAATGCCTTGCAGTTCTGAAGAAGATTCCTGTTGAGGTGCAGGCAGATATCTGCCTGGAGACACTCAGGAAAGCCTTTTAACACCTGCGATACAGAGATCGTCCCTGAGTGATTCGCATACAAAAGGGGATCTCCCGGAATGAGATGCACACAACTCTTTCATCGACATGGTGTGTTGCTGGTCTAAAGGGTCCTACCAAGATGAGCTATGCACCCTAAACTTTCCTTGCATTAAGCTGGAAGCAAGCTCATAAAAAGAGGTTGTAATTAGTGTGACAGTTGCACACAGAGATGGGTAAATGGCATGGGTACAGACCCTTTTTAGTGACGTACAGTTGCATGCTTCTATAGCACAAGATGATCTACACTAGAGAGTATGAAAAGAATTGCATGTGAAAGAGTATTACTACACGACACATTTTTTTTTCAAGCTAACTCAGCATTTGATGCTCAATACTGTATATTATGTGGGGTTTTCACCTTAACATACCAAATCCATCCAATATCTGAACCGCTTATCCTGCTCTCAGGGTCACAGGGATGCTGGAGCCTATCCCAGCAGTCATTGGGCGGCAGGCAGGGAGACACCCTGGACAGGCCACCAGGCCATCACAGGGCTGACACATTCACATCTAGGGACAATTTAGTACGGCCGATTCACCTGACCTACATGTCTTTGGACTGTGGGAGGAAACTGGAGCACGCGGAGGAAACCCACGCAGACACGGGGAGAACATGCAAACTCCACACAGAGGACGACCCCCAAGGTTGGACTACCCCGGGGGCTCTGGGGGTTTTCACCTTAACATACCAAATATGACAGGTAGACAGATACCATAAAAGCTGGCGCTTCCTGCATCAATTTCATTTGGTATTTTCGGTGCGGCGCAACATTTCACACTCAATTTTTGTTCCATCTGTTATTCTCAATCTGATCTGAAAACACCCGGTGTTGAAGTCTGAATCCTCAGTGCTGTGGGGTGAATTAATATGATGGATATTAAAAACCAGATGACATTTTCATGCACCAAACCCATTTGTGTGGTGCGGCCATACTAGGTCCAAATCATCCATCTTATGAGAATGGATTGACTGCATGAATTCATTATCTAGGTGCAAAAGTCTCCTTTTAAACCCCCCCCCCACAAATAAGGAGTACAAGTCTGGCCACCTATTTTACTCTTACTGTTAAACTGATTGTCAAAAACAATTAATTATTTAATCATCCAGAAGTAAGAATCACCAGGTGCACGTTCCGATAACATGCAGTTTTGGTATTCCTGGAATTTTTACCCCTCTTTTTTTTTTGGTTGTCTTTATTGGATAGAGGACAGTGAAGTGTCTGACAGGAAACAGGAAAGGGAAGAGAGAGATGGGTATGACATGCAACAAAGGTCACTGGCTAGACTTAAACCAGGGATGTTGTGGTTATGTGGCATCATGCACCATAACCATTCACCCGCCGGGGCGACTACCCCTCCTTTTAGAGGCATTCTCATCCTTGCATTGTCCATATAAGTTTAAACCACACACATGTAGTCTACACATAACACATGCACAGCTGCCTCAGAATTTGTACTTGCAAATAAAAAATGTATTGAGGATTACAGTGGCTCTTTGAATGGCAGATGATACTGTTTTTGCATGTAAAATAAGACTAAATCAGTCATTATGTGTAGACGTAAAGCCATTTCAATGTGTATCTATTCCATTCATTTTTTCCCCCCGTTTATATTCTGAAATTTTCCAAATGACTATTTTATGTGTTGCATGTTGACTTGAATTTGTTGTGCTGAAACTTTAAGGAAAACCACGAGGATGGTTTGCATTTTGAACGATGCTGAAAACGGTGGGACGTTAATTTATGAAAACAGCAACAAATCAGAAAAAATACCTCCTGCTCTTACCAATGAGGAGATGTTGATCCAGGTGAAAAGCAGACAAGAGAAAGAAAGTTCCTTTAAGTATTTTCTGATACGACTGCAGCAGTCATTAGTTGAGATGGGTTAATTTCAATAGCTGTCCTATGCAGATGGTGCACGTTAAGTAGCAGTAACACACGTTGGTCTTATCGTTGCTTACCGTGTTCATGTCGATGCCGTTGGTGTAGGTCCAAGAGCGTTGGAAGTACTCCTCCAGCCTCTGCCTCAGTGGGTTGGGTATCTGGTGAAAGCGGATGAATTCCTTGACCCGCAGCATTTGAGCATGGTAGCGGGCTGTACCTGAATACAGCCGCTGGATGATGGCAGAGACGTTACCGAAGATACTGGCGTACATGAGGGCTGAAATGCAGACAAGTACCAAGACAGTAGATGAGCAATACTGCAGTTACTATAGAGTACCTCTTGTTGGCACTCGTGAAAGAAAGACACTATATAAATGGTGAAGGATATATATCAATACAAAAATTTTACCCCCTTTTCTCCCCATTTGTACCCGGCCAACCTGCGACCCTGGGTAAGGATAAGCGGTTTTGATAATGGATAGATGGATGTACCCAGCCAATTACCTCACTCTTCCAAGCCATCCCGGTCTCTGCTCCACCTCCTCTGGCGATCTAGGGAGGGCTGCAGACTACCACATGCCTCCTCTGATACATGTGGAGTCACCAGCCGCTTCTTTTCACCTGACAGTGAGGAGTTTCACCAGGGGAACGTAGCACGTGGGAGGATCATGCTATCCCCCCCAGTTCCCCCTCACCCCCCAAGCAGGTGCCGCCACTGACCAGAAGAAGGCGGTAGTGCAGCGACCAGGACACATACCCACATCTGGCTTCCCACCAGCAGACATGGCCAATTGTGTCTGTAGGGATGCCCAACCAAGCAGGAGGCAACACAGGGATTCGAACCAGCGATCCCCATGATAGTAGGCAATGGACTAGACCGCTATGCTACCCGGACATCCTGAGTTATCATATTTTTCCCCAATTATACACACATCCTGCATGCATACACATTTAAGTTGTGAAGGTTGAAAGAGAACCATTGTTGTTTGAACAGATAGTGTCATACTCACAGCCGATCAACATGACACAGATGGAGAAGATCTTCTCAGAGTTGGTGTTGGGGGAGACATTTCCAAAGCCCACACTGGTCAGACTGCTGAAGGTGAAGTAAAGTGCTGTGACATACTTGTCCTTGATGGAGGGTCCAGAACTAGGATCGCTGTAGTTGTATCTCTTCCCTATGGACACGCCCAGGTTGTCTAGCCAGCCAATTTTGTGTTCCAAGTAGGGCTTCTCCACATTCCCAATGGCGTACCATATACAGGCCAGCCAGTGGGCAATGAGGGCAAAGATGCACATGAGCAGCATGAGGACTGCAGCTCCATACTCAGAGTAGCGGTCCAACTTCCTGGCTACACGCACCAATCTCAGAAGTCTAGCTGTCTTCAACAGGCCAATCAGAGTGGTTGTCTGGACAAAATATACAGCAGGGCTTTTTATTAGTGGTGGTCAGCATAGTGCTACAGTTGAATAAATTCATCACACAGGGAACAAGTTGAAATGTTAGACTGGATCCAAGATCAGATGCTCTGAACAACAAAGGGACCATCTCATTACTACAGTACTGTCTTGAAAATATTGAATCAACTCGGAATCTTTCACTGCAGATCTACCTTAGCTTTGTTTGCTAACATTTTTTCTTCATCAGCAATCAGTAAATGTATTCATTCATTCATTCATTCATCTTCAGCCGCTTTTCCGGGGTCAGTTCGCGGTGGCAGCAAGCTAAGTAGGGCACTCCAGATGTCCCCCTCCCCAGTAACGCCCTCCGGATCCTCCTGGGGGATCCCAGGCGTTCCCAGGCCAGATTGGACATGTAGTCCCTCCAGCTAGTTCTGGGTCTAGCCCGGGGTCTCCTTGCAGTTGGCCGTGCCCGGTCAACCTCCAAAGGGTGCCCAGGAGGAGGCATCCTAATCAGATGCCCGAACCACCTCAACTGGCTCCTTTCGACGTGAAGGAGCAGCGGCTCTACTCCAAGCTCCCTCCGGATGTCCGAGCTCCTCACCCTATCTCTCAGGCTGAGCCCAGACACCCTACGGAGGAAACTCATTTCAGCCACTTGTATCTGCGATCTCACCCTTTCGGTCGCTACCCAAAGCTCATGACCATAGGTGAGGGTTGGAAAGAAGATTGACTGATAAATTGAGAGCTTTGCCGTCCGACTCAGCTCCCTCTTCCCCACAACAGCCGGTACAACGTCCACATTACTGCTGATGCTGCACCAACCCACCCGTCAATCTCCCGCTCCATCCTACCCTCACTCGTGAACAAGACCCCAAGATACTTGAACTCCTTCGCTTGAGGCAACACCTCATCCCCAACCCGGAGGGAGCAATCAGCCATTTTCCAGTAGAGAACTATGGTCTCACACTTGGGGGTGCAAATCTTGACGTGTGAAAATACAATACTTCACTCCACACACCAAAGTGTTAGGTCTCCTGAGTAGTTAACTACACGGGCAAGGACTCTGTCTTGGCAACTCCCTGTGGCTCCTCGTTTAAGGCCAAATTAACACTGAAGTGAAGATACTGTTGGCCTGCAGATAAATCCTCATTTACTAGAGACTATGCAGGCAGTAACACACACTGAATAGGTCCCTGGGAGCTTTTCTTGCTTGTTCTGCCTCATCAACAATGACTTCAGCAACACTTACTACCACTGTCCCCCGTGGCAAGGTAATCTGCTGTGGCTGGCATGTGCGGAATGGCCTCGGAAAGTGCAATTAGCAGCTGCACCATGCAAGTAGGTCCTTCTAAACCAGTGATTAAATATTGTCTTCGATGTTACTTTTTTCCTCAAACAAGTGGATAACAAAACCTGTCTACCAACTGAGGGATCATTGCTTTAAGTTAATTTCTTCACCAAAGTCAGCTGTTGAGAATTTACTTCAAGACAAGTATTTTAGCACTAATGGCAATGCTAAGTCAATTGTTAGCATTGATAGATGTAATGTAACTTACATTTTTTTAGGCATGGTCTTGCCACATGAAATCAACATAAACTGTAGTACACGGAGCATGAATGTCATGCTGTGGCAGTGGGAGGGTTTAATGTAATACGACAAGGAGAGGTTTCTGTGAGCCATGCTTTTCACGTGAAACACAGTTGGAGAAACTGGATGAGACATCTTGGAGACTTATTTTTTCCCACTGACTCTATATTTAGGGCACATGTCCTCTCCTGCGTGAACAATGTGATCTGTGATCTAATGAAAGGGTAATTCAACCATAAGTGAAACTATATAGACAATTATGCAATGCACTGTAGTAATGAGGTTTCTCTCTCTCTCTCTCTCTCTCTCTCTCTCTCTCTCTCTCTCTCTCTCTCTTCCTTTTATAATAATTACTGTCTTTATGGTGGACAGCTCTTTCGGGGGGGCAAGTCAGGACAAAATGCTCAACGTCTTTTTCACTTTTCTCAATGTGCGTGAATTAATTAATTCTAATCATATTGAGAAAAACACTGTATGGTGTTGATTGTGCTGTTCACACAGCATTCACTATGCCTGCAAGTCTACTTTTTGTTTTGGGGGGGGGGGGTTCCCTTTTTCTCCCCAGTTGTATCCGGCCAATTACCCTGTTTTCTGAGCCGTCCCGGCCTCTGCTCCACCCCCTCTGCTGGTCCGGGGAGGGCTGCAGACTACCACATGCCTCCCCCCATACATGTGGAGTCACCAGCCGCTTCTTTTCACCTGACAGTGAGGAGTTTCACCTGGGGGACGTAGCATGTGGGAGGATCACGCTATTCCCCCCCAGTTCCCCCTCCCCCCCGAACAGGCGCCCCGACTGACCAGAGGAGGCGCTAGTGCAGCGACCAGGACACATACCCACATCCGGCTTCCCACCCGCAGACACGGCCAATTGTGTCTGTAGGGACGCCGACCAAGCCGGAGGTAACATGGGGATTCGAACTGACGATCCCTGTGTTGGTAGGCAACGGAATAGACCGCTATGCTCTTTTTTTTTTTAAATCAACAAGATATTGATTAAAATGTATGGCTTGCTCTAATCAAAAGGTCACCATAAGCTCTGTTGTACCGTAAAGCTGTCTATGAATCAAAGGAGGCTGGAGGATACCATCTGCCAACATCTCTCTCGCTCACGTTTCATGAAGCGGAATGCAGCTGAGAGGGGATCTGTTTGGTCAACCTAGAAATTATCAACCACGCTGGAAGGCTGTGAGTACTTGTTACCAAAAAAAAGTCATCACGTGATTACAGAAATATGACTGGGTGTCATCCTGTTTTTTTTTTAAACCCCCCCCCCCAATTGTACCTGGCCAATTACCCCTCTCTTCCGAGCCGTCCTGGTCTCTGCTCCACCCCCTCAGCCGATCCGGGGAGGGCTGCAGACTACCACATGCCTCCTCCCATACATGTGGAGTCACCAGCTGCTCCTTTTCACCTGACAGTGAGGAGTTTCACCAGGGGGGACGTAGCGCGGGGGAGGATCACGCTATTCCCCCAGTTCCCCCTCCCCCCTGAACAGGCGCCCCGACTGACCAGAGGAGGCGCTAGTGCAGCGACCAGGACACATACCCACATCCGGCTTCCCACCTGCTGACACGGCCAATTGTGTCTGTAGGGACGCCCGACCAAGCCGGAGGTAACACAGGGATTCGAACCAGCGACTCCCGTGTTGGTAGGCAACGGAAAAGACCGCTATGCTACCTGGACTCTCATCCTGTTTACTCCGTAATAAGGACCAGTTTCCTTTGGTTCATTTTTTAAATAAATTTCACGGTCAAACAGTCAGCACTCGCGCCAACATCCTCGTGATGAAGAACAGTATGTTGTGATAGCGACTAGTACTTGTGCAGCCAATTCCCAGCCTATTCCTTGAAGGAGACTGATGTGAGATCTGTTTGCTTTTGCTTTATTGTCCATCCCTGCACTGACTCAGCAGCAGCAGTGGAAAAGATGATTATGGCTTATAATCAGGAGCTTTTCTGGTATAATGGAGTGCCTACAAAGCACCATAAAGCACTGAAGTGCAGCCAGGGCCTGAAGGGACACATCCTACCAAACAAACAAGCCGGCAAGCCTGGCGGTTAGCCTACCAATGGCCATCTCACATCTGCATGTAAGCTAGCGACTCACATAAATGCATCATTGATTGCCATTTGGTAAGCCATTAATCCGTGTAAATGGATTCTAGAACGAGGACCATTGAGAAAAAAAAAGAAAACATAACAACATGCAATTTAAAGTAATCCTTTCAGAGCCGAGACAGAATGATTCAGGCTTTAAGCAGCAGCCCAGGGGCACAAGTCTGGACTTAGTAAATGGATAAGAGTCCATGCGTGGTGGGGGTGATGTGCAGTAAAGCTTCCAGGGAGAGGAAATCACATGAGAAAGACATGTATCAGAAATTACATACCTCATCTGATCCTGAGCCAAAGATAAGGAGGTCAAAGGGTATGGCCGCCACCATGTCTATGAGAAACCAGCCTTTAAAGTAGTGGATCGCTATCTTGGCCGGATGACTGACCACCTCTTCGTTCTGGTTGACATAAGTCGTCCTGAAGTTTATGAGGATGTCGATGATGAACATGATATCCACCATTAGGTCCACCACATTAAGGGGGCTGCAGGAGTATCCGCATTCGCGCCTTTTCTGCTCCTCCCGGTCATTGAGGAGAAAAGCAGCAGAGTAAGGAGTGAGGATTGCCGTGTAGATGACCAGCAGCAGGATCAGCCAGTCCCACACGGCCTTAAAGGGGCTGTAGTGGAGGATGGTGAACTTATCGATGCGAGCTGTCTGAAGTTTGTACTCCGGCAGCACATCAGCTCCAAGGGACAGCACCTGGAGGAGGGTGAGGAGAGAGAGGATACAGTACAAACTACACACTTAAGCCCTGGAATACTTATCTCCTCAAAGCTCACTGTGTTCTTGTCATGTCAGAATGTTTCACTCTGCTTGCACCGCGAATCACTTTGGATTTATTCACTAACAGTTGGAGTGATGGGGGGGGCTCTCCCTTTTTCTCCCCTATTGTATCCGGCCAATTACCCCACTCTTCCAAGCTATCCCGGTTGCTGCTGCGCCCTCTGCCGATCCAGGGAGGGCTGCAGACTACCACATGGCTCCTCCGATACATGTGGAGTCACCAGTCGTTTCTTTTCACCTGACAGTGAGGAGTTTTGCCAGGGGGGCGTAGCACGTGGGAGGATCACGCTATTCCCCCCAGCCCCCCCCCAAACAGGCGCCCTGACCGACCAGAGGAGGCACTAGTGCAGCGACCAGGACACATACCCACATCCACTTCCAACCCACAGACAAAGCCAATTGTGTCTTTAGGCAAGGCATACCCGATCAAGCGGGAGGTAACATGGGGATTCAATCCGGCGATCCCCGTGTTGGTAGGCAGTGGAATAGACCACCACGCCACCTGGATGCCCAGAGTCATTTGTTTTTGACATTTTTAATCTTGGTGGTAAAAACAATAACAACAACGAAGATCCAGCTGGGGATCATCATTTTGATGCTTAACCAGAGGCAGCTGCAAGCTCGTTTGGCTCAGTAGCTTCCTGCCCTCTCAGCTAAGTCACAACTTGACACCAGCTATGTTTTAGCAAACCAGACAGTCAGTGCATTGCAGCTAAATTGAATGAGGGAATCTTTATTTCCTCCAGCACTGCAGCAGGACAGACAGGAAGACTGCCTATGTTCTGACACCGCGAATCACGTGAATGAAATGGACTCATTTCAGGCCTGCAAGACTTACAACTGCACTGTAGGAAGAGATGGATACGCTTTAGTGTGCAGACTGTAGAAAGACGGACTTTCGGGGTTTCATAATCGGGTATCTACACAGCAGTAACATGCATTTGGTCGACAATGTCCCATAAAGATGTGTTGTCAAGCTAACGTTTATTTTAATTTCTCCCCACGACTGCACTCTGGCCGGTTAATTATTCATTTTGCTCCGGAAAACTAAGCATTCGTCTCTTTTGGCCTAATAAGCCGTGACAGACAAAGGGAACGCTCCCGTAAGATGGGGAATAGCACAGGAGGGATGATAAGGGGAATAGGTCTTTGTTTTCTGTTATTCAGCACATTCCTCTATTGTCACACGATGAATTATAGATTTTACCGAGCTAGTCGTCCGGAAGTAGATGTAATGTTCACATCCCAGCAGGGTCCCTAGACTACTGACAGTAAGCAGGGAGGCAGAGTATTTAATCATGGAGATGGCGGCTCTTCATTTATGAATGAGAGCTTTATCCGTCAGCTGCTTTGCTGCTGTCAAGAAGTTTAAGTGCAGGCTTTCTGGGCTCCGCCTGTGCTTGTTTTGCTGCTCACTTCGCTCGGAGCGACCAACAGCACGATTTTGTTCCAGAGGTGAAACACACAAGAGCTTACACAGTTGCAGGTAATGGTTATATCTCCCCTCTGACTCCTTTACAGTCCCAATGTCTCAGATATTCACTCTTTTGTTGCCTAAAAACAAAGAGGAGTGGGGGGTCCGGGTGGTGTGGTGGTCTATTCCGTTGCCTACCAACATGGGAATCATCGGTTCCAAGTCCCCATGTTACCTCCGGCTTGGTGGGGCGTCCCTACAGACACAATTGTCAGTGTCTGCGGGTGGGAAGCCGGATGTGGGTATGTGTCCTGGTCGCTGCACTAGCGCCTCCTCTGGTCGGTCAGGGCGCCTGTCCGGGGGAGGGGGAACTGGGGGGAATAGCGTGATCCTCCCATGCGCTACGTCCCCCTGGTGAAACTCCTCACTGTCAGGTGAAAAGAAGCGGCTGGTGACTCCACATGTATGGGAGGAGGCATGTGGTAGTTCGCAGCCCTCCCCAGATCGGCAGAGGGGGCGGAGCAGAGACCGGGACAGCACGGAAGAGTGGGGTAATTGGCCAAGTACAATTTGGGAGAAAACAAAACAGAAAACCAAGAGGAGTGCATTAAACTGCATTGGAAATATCGCAGGTTTCGCTGCAGGAAGCTGTAATCTCAGATGTCTGCACTGTCAGAGGAGAACGGGAGTAACTAGCAGCGGACAGCAAGACAGCTTTAGTTAAAAGGGAAACTGTCTTTCCACCGGAAGGCCCAGGCTCAGGCCCACATGACAGCAAGCGTCTGCCTTGCTGAGGTGCCCTTGAGCAAGATGCTGACTCCCCACCGGCTTCAGGGGCACTGCTCCTGTGGCTGACCCTGTGCTATGACCTCCCTGTGGAGAAGGTTAAGCGAAAAGGCCTACTTCTGCATGAGATGTATCACAAAACAACAACAGCAACATTGAATAAAACAGAAAAAGAAAAGCAAAAGTAAAAGACACAAAACAGGCCCTGTGGGGTTTTTCCACGAGTTAAATTTTTTTATTCGCTCTACCTGGAAATGATCCTCTCGTGAGTCACAGGGTCACTCAGTTCATCCTGACAAACATATGGGAAGGTGTATTTCAACATCATTCTTTCTTTTGGGGGGGGGGATTTTTCCCCTCTTTTTCTCTGCAATTGTACTTGGCCAATTACCCCACTCTTCCAAGCTGTCCCGGTCACTGTTCCACCCCCTCTGCCCAGCCGGGGAGGGCTGCAGACTACCACCTGCCTCCTCCAATACATATGGAGTTGTCAGCCGCTTCTTTTCACCTGACAGTGAGGAGTTTGACCGGGGGGATGTAGCTCGTGGGAGGATCACGCTATTCCCCCCAGTTACCCCTCCCCCCTTAACAGGCACCCCGACCGACCAGAGGAGACGCTAGTGCAGCGACCAGGACACACACCCACATCCGGCTTTTCACCCACAGACACGGCCAATTGTGTCTGTAGAGACACCCGACCAAGCTGGAGGTTACACGGATTCAAACCAGCGATCCCAGTGTGGGTAGGCAATGAAATAGGCCCCAACACTATCCAGATGCCCCTTTCAACATCATTCTTAGGAAAACTTCTGGGACAATGCTAAATAGGTATCAACCTCCACATGCCTCCATTTTCAGAGGAAGGTGCATCTAAGAGTAGATACTTCAAATTCAAGTGAAGAGGATTTCATCGGCTCACCTGCGTGACTTTCTCCGTGACGTTGTGAGTTCGGTCCTTGACCTTTGGCGCTATGATGGTTTTATCGGACGTTGGAGGAGAATGGGTCTTCTTTTCGTTGCCCTCGGAGAAGTTGAGCGCGATCAGAGGGATCTTGTTGATGGTGCTATACTTGTTGATGTTAGAGTCAGAGGTGGAGCCAAGCAGACTGGACTTCAGGTGATTAAAAGGACCTGGTTCGTTAGGAAAAATAACAGTCACTGTAGAGGAAGAGAGCCCCGGGTAATACGGTGTTGATATATTCTGGTGCAGTCTCGTTTATTCTATACGATTAGTTACTGATCATGCACGGCAAACGTCTTTTTATAGAAAGTTACAGGACACAGTCACAGCCAAAGCTGTCATCGTCTCCTGGCTGGGAAAATTCCAGTCTGTGCTGCCGTTGCTGATGAAAAACATTGTTTAAATTTGATGTGAATATAGGTAAATAAGTTCAGCCTACTGAGCCGAAATGAGGTTTGTGACAGTTTGCAGTCGTTGGCAAATAATGCGTTGCATTAATTTCTTAATGTTATTGCAGAGTTGTTGTCAGAACAGTACCTGAGCAGAATTAGAGAGTGATATTGGAAAGAGTCAATGCCATCATACTCATAATCATACCACGACGATAAAGGGTTGATATGTCTTCACTGCCAGTGACATATTCCTTTAAATGCATTTTGGTCATCCAAATACACACATTCTGTTCATGCAGGTACATTTAAGCAGTGGATGAATGCAGGCAACAAGGTTGGATTTATGGATGTTCATACATTATGGGATTTTAAGGAATGCTGACATCACAAATCACCACACTTTGGGCTGTGTTGTACGAGCATACCATGTTATTAAGTGCAGTAGGCCCACTCAGGCTACTCCACCAATGATAGATTTCTGATGAGCATTTCTCCAGATTTACTTGCTTGAAAGACATGCTTCAAAGCAGTGCTGGGCACTGAAAGCATGGACAGAGAACAGACTGTTACCTCTGATTTGGCGACCATTGTCTAAAAGCAGCATTTTGTGGTCAGAACAGAGAAGGGAGAAGTGAAACTGTGGTTGCAGATATTGCTGCTGGAGAGAGCATCGAATTTGTAATAAACCAAACCACCTATCGTATACAGACATGCATAAGTGAGGGGAATATGTGAAGCAAAGATAAGAAAGCAAAAGTTATGTCTCTTAATCCACACCCATAGTATTTACCATTAATTTAAGTAATTTGGCTTACAAAAAAGCCTATGGAACATGCATGCAGAGAATGCAATTATACCTTCGCTTGCATGGCGGTCTCTGAACAGGCTTTTGGAGTTGGAGCTGAAGCCCTCAATGTCGTGGACAGAGGAGGCTCGCCTCATGCTGCTGATGCTGCCTCTGGGGAAGGTGTTAGACAGGGAGGTAGAGGACTGGTGCTGCACCGTCTGGTACAGCTTCTCCCAGGGGGGTTTAGGGGACGAGTGGTCGAGCGGCTCTGGACCTACGCTGGCCTGGGAAGAGTGGTGGCTGGAGCCGATGAGGGCACGTGTGTCATTGGCATCGGTTGGGCTGCAGCTGCCCTTGGTGGGTGACGGGAAGCTCCTCAGGGGCACAGAGTCCTCGTTCTCTTTGGGTGAGTCCACCATTACGGCATCTGGGTCCTCCTGTGGAAGGGACTGCTTGCTGGTACCCATGAGGCTCAAAGCTGCCTGGCGAAATCGGAAGAATCTGCTCCCTTAATACCAGAAAATATGTAGATATGATTTTCATTAGTCAACGTGCAACAGTGCTAAAAAACAACAACAATAGCAAGATCGGTAAACATTAGGGCGGAAGTTCTCAATTATGGACTCTGATCACATGTCCACATTTTGAAGGTCTCAGTCTTGTCTCACACTTCACAGCCCAATGACTCAGACTTGACTGGGTTTGGACAATGCAGTCTTGAAATGCATTTTCAGAGACCAGTTGGGTACCAGATTTTAACTGACTTTTGTCATGGACTTTTGGGGTGAATATTGAGCTTTGCCTGAGGAGGACAGTGAAGTCCATTCTAATCGAATTTGTTTCTTTTTTATTAGTATTTTATGTCTGAAACATTGGGAAACTGAAGTCTGAAACATTCCTTACTTGGTGCCTAAATAAAGCCCGGATAAATATTACAGTATAGTGAAATTTTGACTTTCGCTGTGATGGCAGACTGCTAGAGTTGCAGTCATGGTGATTAATTGGACTAGCGCTGTTCTGATGCAAGTCTTTTTTGGGGGGGGGCTCCCCCCCTTTTTCTCCCCAATTGTACTTGGCCAGTTACCCCACTATTCTGAGCCGTCCCGGTCTCTGCTGCACCCCCT
Organism: Lampris incognitus; assembly: GCF_029633865.1. Taxonomy (NCBI): domain Eukaryota; kingdom Metazoa; phylum Chordata; class Actinopteri; order Lampriformes; family Lampridae; genus Lampris; species Lampris incognitus. The sequence goes on from NC_079221.1 coordinate 3,726,476, forward strand.
CTGCCGATCTGGGGAGGGCTGCAGACTACCACATGCCTCCTCCCATACATGTGGAGTCACCAGCCGCTTCTTTTCACCTGACAATGAGGAGTTTCACCAGGGGGCGTAGCGCATGGGAGGATCACGCTATTCCCCCCTGAACAGGCACCCCAACCAACCAGAGGAGGCGCTAGTGCAGTGACCAGGACACATACCCACATCCTGTTTCCCAGCCCCAAACACGGCCAATTGTGTCTGTAGGGACAGCTGACCAAGCCGGAGGTAACATGGGGATTTGAACCGGCGATCCCCGTGTTGGTAGGCAACGGAATATACCGCTACACTACCCAGATGCCCCCTGATGCAAGTCTTTACACAAGTTTTGGCTCCATTAGTCCTGAATTTTAGACTTGATGTTTTAGACCTGGGGCGTCCAGCTGGTGACTCCACATGTATTGGAGGAAGCACGTGGTGGTCTGCAGCCCTCCCCGGATCGGCAGAGGGGGTGGAGCAGCTTGGAAGAGTGGGGTAATTGGCTGGATACAATTGGGGAGAAAAAGTGGGGGGGGGGGGAATCCAAAAAGAATAAAAGAAAAAAAAAAAAATAGATTTGACTTGAACTCGCCTCCCCAAAGACTTGGTCTTGCCCTTGGGCTAGTCTGGAAAACAAGACTAGATAACCGGAGGTAACACAGGGATTTGAAGCGGTGATCCCTGTGTTGCTAGGCAACTGAATAACCCGCTACACTACCCGGATGCCCCGAGGAAACATGCACATCTTTTTGATGGTGGGGGAAACCGGAGCACCTGGAGAAACCCACCACAGGCACGGGGAGAACATGGAAAGTGCACACAGAGGACGACCTGGGATGACCCCCAAGGCTGAACAACCCCGGGGGTTCGAACTCCGGACCTTCTTTCTGTGAGGCGACAGCCATAACCGCTGCGCCACCATGCTGCCCAGTTGTAACTAACAACTGCTCTCCGTCTCTGCATTGTGTAGTTGTGTGAGACGCACATGCCGGAGTTGCAGATCTGTGTTGTCTCTTTTTCTTCACAAGAAGAAGAGACAACACGAGCGTCAGTCACACAGCTTGTCCTCCGCATCGCTCCGTACAGCGCCAAGCATACGTGCTCATGAAAGCTGCCAAACTCACAGGAAGACCACTGCTTTGCCCACAGACACAACAACAACGTACGGTTTTGGCTTTAATGAGTGTTTTGAGTTGACAGAAATAACGGCCCCTCGTGTGCACACACACTTTGACGCTCGCAGTCACACCCGGTAACTCTGCTATTACGAGGCAAACTCTATCACTGGTACAGGCGACGTACTGTAAAAACCATCCCCCTGTCTGAAGTATGTTTTATTTCATTCTCCGCGACCATCTGTCGACCCCCGGGAATCATCTCGCGGCTCCCTTGGGGGTCCCGAGCCCCAGGTTGAGAACCAATGGCTTATCAAACAGACGGGAGAACAAAGAAAAAGCCTCTACGGCTGCACCAACGTTCCTGGACTACACAATGAAGCTTCACATGTTTTCACATTTGCGTGGAAATTCACACCAGCTACTGTCCGCTGCCTTGAGATGTCAATCAACTTTGATAACTGATAATTAAAGCGTGGCCGAGGTCTGATTGGGGTGCATTTCATTTAGATTTCCGGGGTACACGGAGCAGAAAACGGCGTCTATTCATTCTCCTCCATTGAACTGCTGCAGTTGTGTGCGCTCTCGTTTTCCGAGAATGGGCCCAGCAGCATATGTGAATGGCCCCTGGGGACAGGGCGGTGGTTTTGGCTCGTTAACAATAAAAGAGGGTGAAAAGGAAGCCTGGCTCGCACATAAACGTGAGGCAGCCATCCTTCAGCACCCCCCCTTACTTTATGTCACTGCCATCTGTTTCCATTGGCGGGCCACATACAACCGACACAGCGCACAATGCAGCCACCAAACTCAACAAGGCTCCTGCGCAGGCAGCTGATCCTGACCTTGGCTGGCAGAAGATAACCAGCTCATCCCCCGCAGGGCGTCCCGTCTGCACTCTTTGTCTGTGCACTTTCTGACTGTCATCTTATTTCATGCACGTGCCGAAGTAATATATGACAGACAAGTCCTTCGTCCTGCATATCTGTCCTGCGACAAGCGTCTGCTGCTCTTCTGCCGATGGCCTGTGCAGATAACCTTGATGATGCGAGAACTGAATGCATACTAGTTGATACCAGGGGATCACAGACCTGACATGGATTCATGATTATCACTAAATTCTCCTGCAGTCTGAGGCACAATGTAAGTAAACGTCATCAGCACATATCGCAATGTGAACAACAACGACAACAACAACAACGTAGCTTCCTATAGCGCCTTTCAAGGAACCCAGGGATGCTTTCCACTGTAGATAGAAAAATGTGAAAAAAAGAACTTATTTTTTTTAATTTTTAAACAAATAAAGAATTTTAAATTGAAAAAAATTGAAAAAATACTAAGTGCTTTGGGTGTGTAGAAAAACGCTATACAAATGTGATGATTGATTATTATCAGTACTTACTGTACGGATACCTCAAGGTCCATATGCACAAAACCCTCTATTCGCAGGGTGGCTCAGACCCAGGGGATGAATAATTAAGAGTTGATTAAGAGTAGTTAACGGTCAGCTCGTAAGGTGTTTGAGTAAACACTAAAGTTCGTTTACTATTCTGTGAGACTAATTGACGGTGGTTGCTGCAGAAACACTGCATGCCGGCATTCGATCCTTCCATAATCATTGTCTTTACTTACCTTACTAAATAAAGATTACGGTACTTAAAAGTCAAAAAAGTGCTTTGTGAAAATTGGCCCACATCCTCTTAATAAGAATGGCCCATAGAGTTTAATGGCTGTTCAGGTTTTCTATGATGGTCCTGCAGTTTACGGCATATTTCTGAAGGAGGCTTGGTGGCCCTGCCTGGTTTGTACCATTAAGCTTCCTAAGAGTCATTGGCTCTAAATACATTCATTTTCCGTCCCATGCAGCAGCTATTAATCCGTCGGAACAACTCGGTATGAAATTAGAATTAAATGGTTCAAAGAGATGGAGCATAATGAGAAGGAAGCTCTTTGGTTACACACTGTTAATCCAGCTGACAATTGGGGTTCTAGATAAGGCAGTTGATTGCACCTTCCTGCATGTGAGGATGATATGCATTCAGTTCTCTGTGCATAAACTGGCAGAGACTGATTCTTGGACGGGACAATGTGTCTCTCTGTTTGGGCGTTTGTTCCTGTTCCATCTATTTCAAGCTCGGTGTTATGTTGAATTTGCTGAATGCTATCTTCTGGATGCCAGCTCAGGAAAGGAGAGATTACTCTCTCCGAGATGCTCTATTGTGCTAGTTGCTATGATACCTGCAGTCCTATAGCCCTCTGTCAGAATGGGATTATAATTAGTCCCCCACCGTCCCCAAAACACCTTGGAATAGAGTCCTGTTCCATGTGAGGCCAGTAAGGCTGAAGTACCCGTTCGTACCGCGGTGTTTTCCCCATAAGACAGGACATGCTCGTGACCGTGTGTAGCAGGAGTCATGCTTGCGGTGTGTATGTGGTCTGGACGCTGCTGCTCTGTCACATCATGTGTTTATCTGCAGCATCTACTCACGGCTCTCCTCAGTGAAGCGTGCACACAAGCCATCAGCTCCCATTAGTAACTTTGTCGGCGTGTACACACTCGTGCACACAGACAGACGCACACAATCACGAAACCTCTTTAATGTGCATTTCTGATATGCCGCAAATGCACACACGTTAATTGGAACAGCAGCAGATGTGTCGTGTATGTGCTCCTGAAATTACCAAAGACAAAATGATGTGTGTTTATTTCAATCATTTTCTTAAGACTTTTTAATTTAGCCTAATTAAAACCATGTTACACAAATGCCTTTATCGTCTTTATAGTCTCTGCTGACGGGCTTCCTTTTTTACCACCGCACGTAGGAGAAATGGATTGTGGGGCCGAATCGAGTAATGATTTTTTTTTTTGCAGGGAAATCACAAGCCGGCAGTCTGTTAAGGAATAACAGAGGGTTCATTACAGAGACTTGATCTAAATCTCTCGCACTTGTTTAATTAGTCTCTACCAGATGTAGATAATAACAATGTGCATGAATGATCTCAATTAGGATCATCCACTTATGTAATCACCGCTCTGTTGCGAAGCGAGTTTATTTTAGGAATGATTATTTCCACAATACCACAAAGTTTTCAGTTCTCAATCTGACGAAACTTGACAATAAAATATGTAATGAATATCAAAGACAACCAATCCAATTAACCTTAACGACTGACGTCTTGTAGCGGTCACTTCAGTGGTCATCAAGTGTTTTGAGAGGATTATTAAGGCCGACACCTGCTCCTAGGGCTGGGCAATATATCCATATTATATCGATATTTGCTTTTATCCACTTAGTTATTATTTAGGCATGACTGATGATTATTTATCAAAAATCTGATTGTGCGAATGTTTTGTGAAATCGTCTCCATAATATCGTCACAGTATCGATATCGACGTATTTGGTCCAAAATTATTGTGATATTTCATTTTGTCCATATTGCCCAGCCCCATCTGCCTTTCTCTCCCAAGCACTTTGGAACCCCAACAGTTTGCTTAGCACGCCGACCGATTCACTGAGGACGCCACTTCCCATGTACTGCACACCACCCTATCCCACCTTGACAACAGGGGCTAATTATGTGAGAATGCTGTTCATCGACTGTAGTTCTGCCTTCAATACCATAGTGCCCCCAGAGTGGCTACCAAGCTCAGGGAACTTGGCTTGAACACCTCCCTATGCAACTGGGTCCTTGACTTCCTGACCAGTAGACCCCAGGTGGTTAGGGTGGCTAGCTACACCGCCACCTCGCTCACCCTCAACACATGTTGTGTCCAGAGTCCCCTGCTCTACTCTTTGTACACACATGACCTGTGTGGCCACGAACAGCCCCAACACCATCGTTAAGTTCGCTGATGACACAGTACTGGTGGGCCTGATCTCCAGCAACGATGAGATGGTCTACCTGAAAGAGGTGGAAGATCTGTCACAGTGGTGCCAGACCAGCAGCCTCTCCCTGAACGTCACTAAAACCGAGCAGCTTGTTGTGGACTCAGAAAGGAAGAGCGAAAGACCTACACCCGTCTCTCTATCAGCAGGGTCCCAGTAGAGAGAGTGAGAAGCTTCAGGTACCTCGATGGTCCCGTCACCGAGGACCTAACATGGACACTTCATACAAACACTGGTAAAAAAAGGCGAGGCAGCGTCTTTATCATCTCAGACATCTGAAGAAGTTCAGTGTCTCCCCACAGATCCAGAAAACTTTTTACTCTGGTGCCACTGAGAGCATCCTGGCAGGGTGCATCACCGCCTGGTATGGGAACTGCACCTTTTAAGACCAAATAGCCCTGCAGAGAGCTGTGCAGTCGGCTGAGCGTACCACCGGGTCCACACTCAACCCACTACAGGACTTAAACACCAGGCGGTGCAGGACCAAGGCTAAAAGGGTTATTATGGATCCCCATCATCCCGATAGTGGACTGTTTCAGCCGCTGTGGCACCCTCCACAGCCACAAGGCCAACAACACTGAGAGACTCAGAAGGAGCTTCCTCCCCCAGGCCAGAAGGACACTAAACACAACGTAAAAATAACTATCATAGCTGTAATACTACTGCTGCTTTTACCCCTTTGCCACTTTGCCTCACACACTTTACTTATTCAATCTATTTGCATACTTGTACTTGTAATGTATAGCACTGCATGTCGTGCATATATATATATATATATATATATTTATTTACACACACACACCAGGATATACCTTCTATATAGTCCCTGGATATTTTTTTTATTTTATTGTATTTTTTATTTTTATTCTCATTGTATTATTATTCTTGTTGTTCCATTTCCCTTGTTGCACAGTTTGGGAGTTTGCCAAAAATCACTTCACTACTTGTTGTACTTGTACATGAAGTATGTGGCAAATAAACCTTTGAATGTTGCATCAAATGCACAATACATGCGATGGCACGCTAACACCTGAGTGTCAATTCCCTGAAAAGATGAAGCATTTTTAACCCTGGAAGGCTGAAATGACTCTTCCTCAGGACACTGTCACTGCGGATGAACCTTCTACAAAAAACCAAACAAAAAAGAAAGCGGTGTAACGTTTTATGCTGGAGTGGAGTTTGGGGATTTTCAGGCTTTCCGAGGCTGCACCTTGGTAATGTATGCGTGCTGGGGAGTGTTTGAGTTACAGTGAAGTTAATTACTCACTTTGATCGGCCTTGGCAGGTGATGTGGGGTTTATCTTCTCGGTGGAGTCATCGCTTCCTTCATCGTGGATGTAATCAAAGTTGAGGATGAACATCATCACCGTGCCCTCCTCGTTCTTCACCGGGATGATGTGGATGTTGCACTGAAAGTCCGACCCTGAAAGACAGACAGAAGACAAGCTGCTCAGAGGCTGGCCAGAGTCTTCACATTGTGATCTGACTGGGAATGTCCCCAGCAGTGCCCGGAGAGACTCGCAGCGGCTCATTTTTTAGGCAGAATTAGAAGATCAAAATAATACCCTTCTGAATGCCAAAAGAAACTGTTATGAGCATCAGGCTGACGGGGGTCACAGCCGTTACTCAGGAACACTCATTATAATGAAGTAAAACCTGGCAAACACCTCCCTGGACGCCCTCATAATGGATGTTTGGAAGAGGGGGAGGAAGCTGATGTGATTTAAAGGTCAGTGTCTGGTCAGAATCTGTGAGGTGGCAGCAGCCATTTACCACAGACGGAGTGAAGCCTGCGAGTTAGCACGCATGAGCGCTGACGGTGCACGCCTGGGTGTGCACGTCCCCATGCATGTGTCTGGGTTGGTATTTAAGTGACAGAGAGAGAGTGTGTGTGTGTGTGTGTGTGTGTGTGTGTGTGTGTGTGGCAGAGGGTGTGTATGAGCAGCTGCATTCCATCGCGTGTGTGTGTTCCGTTGCCTACCAACACCGGGATCGCCAGTTCGAATCCCCGTGTTACTTCCGGCTTGGTCGGGCGTCCCTATAGACACAATTGGCCGTGTCTGCGCGTGGGAAGCCAGATGTGGGTATGTGTCTTGGTTGCTGCACTAGCGCCTCCTCTGGTTGGTCGGGGCGCCTGTTCGGGGGGGGGGGACTGGGGGGAATAGCGTGATCCTCCCACGTGCTACGTCCCCCTGGTGAAACTCCTCACTGTCAGGTGAAAAGAAGCGGCTGGTGACTCCACATGTATGGGAGGAGGCATGTGGTAGTCTGCAGCCCTCCCCAGATCAGCAGAGGGGGTGGAGCAGAGACCAGGACAGCTTGGAAGAGTGGGGTAATTGGCCAAGTATAACTGGGGAGAAAAGGGGGGGGGTTAAAAAACAGTAAAGAAAACGTAGCTCAGCCATGGGAAATGTGTTATTGTAGCTACTGAGATGACTTCCAGCTGTGACTACTAATCCTAATCAGGTGAATTACTGTTGGTTCGTGCGGTGTTCCTCCAGTTCTCCTGTGCCGACATCAGCACTGAACGATTTGCTGGCTTACGAAATACGAGTGACCAAGCCATGGCAATGCTGCACGTGCCACATATTTGCCAAAGGTGGCCCACATTTGATTTGGCATATTTGGGCCATATTTGCTCTTATACATGTGGGCCACTTCAGGCTCACATCCATCTTGTCAGGGCCAGCAGAAGACCATCAGGGCCACATCACTGCCTGAAGTGGCCCACATCCGGATGCTGTCTGGGTGACAGAGCTGACTCAACCGCAGATGTGAGTTGCGCATTGGCAGTGTTGGTCGAGCGAGCTAGAGAGTGAATAAAGAGCGAGAGAGAGAGAGAGAGAGAGAGAGAGAGAGAGAGAGAGAGAGAGAGAGAGAGAGAGTGGCGATAACAAGAGCAAATGTTTTTCGAAGGTTTTTAATCACCGCGACCACGACAGGTTCTTCATAATACAGTCATAACTGTGCACAAAAGAATTTAGGCTGAGAGGTCCAGTGGTTTGTGAGATTAGCCACGGACACACACACACACACACACAGGCACACATGCACACACACGACTGATACAGCAGGTGTGATAATGAAGCCAGAACTCCTACACACCGTGCAACTTGCAAAAGGTGAATATTCATTATTATTATTATTATTATTATTATTTCCTCAGATAAAAGGAGAGTTTGAAATCACCCAGTACTGTAATATTGAACTACATTATCGTTTAGATACATTCAGGGGTGTAGCACAAAATTCTGGGCCCTATACAGAAGCAGTCTCTGTGGGCCCCTTCCCTCTTTTGCCTCTCACACATGCTGTATATTATTTACAATCACCGTACGCTGATCTATTGTAACCTGACTTAACTATCCTGCAGTGACTGAACAAATGCACAGTATCACTTCAAACTTTGCTGCATCTCAGGGCACTGACGCTGACACCCGTGATGGTTGTCCACAGTAAATGCCCACTGACGGGACTGCTGAGAGGGGCCTCAGACAGCCGCCACTGCTTTCTTCAAGTCCCTCAACCCATGTATTGAGCCACTGTTAAATGACGTCATGACACTAGTTAGTTAGAAATAAAAGTTTGCAAACCAAAACAGAACTTTTAATTCCAGTCTTCCCGAGTCCCCCCCCCCTTCTGGGCCCTGGTAGCCCCCCCCACGCCGCCGCCGCCACTGCATACATTTTATTTAATGAAGGATTGACAACTTTTTGCTTGCTCTTTCTGTCATCCATCTATCTCTAGTTATTTGCCAGTCTGACAATCTATTCACCCACCCACCCATCTATCCATCATCCACCCATCGATCCATCATCCATCCATCCATCCATCATCTATCATCATCCATCCATCTCTTTTATTTCCCTTCACTGTTAATTTAAAATTAACTACTTCTTTATTTATGAGTGTTCATCATGCAACTCTATATTGAAATTATTTCCATGACCCAGAACTTAATGTTTGTGCTTGTTCTGATAGCACAGTGTAGCCACCGTGGTTAAAGGTCACCTTATTTGCCAGAAACTGTCATTTGCTTGAAATTATCATGCTGCTAGCTGTAGATAATCTCTAAATATTTTAGTAGCTATCACACCATATCACAGCTCGACATCGTCCCCTGAGTTCACTCGCTAGAAGGTTATAAATGGGTAAAAGAGATGAGGTGAAGGAACCAACAACATTTCCATAAGCAAGGCGTGAGCACGGTTCAAACCAGTGCATGGACAACACGGCTTCGTCCCAACAAAGGGCAGGAGTCCAGCTTCCTTCCAAGCTGATATCTTTAATTGAAGTATGTGCAATCACTGCAACGTGCACTTTGCAAAGGAGGACAATAGGCATTGCTAAAATCTTACACTAACTTAGCTAAAATGTTGAAATTTCATTTATTCACCAGTGTGTTTACTGACGAGGTGTTCATCTGGTTGATCGATTTGCATGCATGAAATGAGTCCCTTCTGACATTCATGACCTGGAAGTCGACGTGAAACGTCATTAAGAGCCTGTCTCACTCCTGTCATGACGTGCCTTTCCAGATAAAGCAGCATGTCAGGGTGGGACAAAACCGGGAGGGAAGTCATTTGATTGGACGGCGCAACACATTTTATGATATTATTAGTTGGAAAGTTGTCCGCCCGCCCGTTCGGACTTGGTGACACGATCACTCAAACTTGGCTGTTGAAGAAGTTAAGGTGGTTCGATTTTGATGTGAAATCAGTAAAAAACTTAAAATAAGTAAAAAGCGTGGCCCTGTGATGGCCTGGCGGCCTGCCCAGGGTGCCTCCCCGCCTGCCGCCCAGCCACTGCTGGGATGGGCTCCAGCATCCCCGCGGCCCTGAGAGCAGGATAAGCGGTTTGGATGATGGATGGACTTGCACGTCTTCCTTTACAAAATTTGCCCGACTTTTCCAGACCGCCTCGCAAACACCGTCGTTTACACACGAGAGTGCTCCCGATACGTCCTTAAGTCATCAGACTCCTGTTAACGTTATAATTCACTGGCTGCCGTTCGCTGTTGGCTTTATTTTATTGGGAGGGCCCCAAAACAATAAGGCATCAGTTTTGGGACTGTGTCCTGTCCATTTGATTTATCTTTCTTTAATTTATGTAAGGATAAGTCACATCACATCAAATTAGATCCCCGGCCCATCCTTTGTAAATGCCGTTCCATCTGTTTATTTGTCTCTCTGTTAGCCTCCCTGTCGGTGTGTTTGCCTGTCTGTCTCTCTGTTAGCATCCCTGTCGGTGTGTTTGCCTGTCTGTCTCTCTGTTAGCCTCCCTGTCGGTGTGTTTGCCTGTCTGTCTCTCTGTTAGCGTCCCGGTCGGTGTGTTTGCCTGTCTGTCTCTCTGTTAGCCTCCCTGTCGGTGTGTTTGCCTGTCTGTCTCTCTGTTAGCGTCCCGGTCGGTGTGTTTGCCTGTCTGTCTCTCTGTTAGCGTCCCGGTCGGTGTGTTTGCCTGTCTGTCTCTCTGTTAGCGTCCCAGTCGGTGTGTTTGCCTGTCTGTCTCTCTGCCGGGCTCGTTATGCCGTTCCCTCCAAACCCACACAGGACAGGCATTACCAGTGTTCTCGGTAATCTCCCGAGGCCCCGCTGACACCCTGCCAGCAGCCTTCATTAGCAGTAGGCTCGCTGTCGGACTAAATATAACAGTCCCAGCCTGGTGCGCGTCAACACACCACGGTTTTAGTAGAGGACGACTAGTCAGGATGGGATTTGAGGAAGATGCGGGTAAGTTAGCATTTGTTAAAATAAGTGTAAAAAAGAGAGAGAGAATTTCGGACGTAAAAAGCTCTTCATCAGCTTCAAGTGAAGGGACGAGAGACAGATTCTGATGAGTCCACCGGCATAATGTATTCATTCCCTCGTTCATCTGCTGCCGCTTCTCCGGGGTCGGGTCGGGTCGCGGTTGAGAGGGTCGCCTCTATACGACTGCGAGTCGCTGGGGGGGAAGGCTCTGACTGTTGTGTGTGCTTATGCACCAAATAGCAGTTTGGAGTATCCGGCCTTATTGGGGTCTCTGGGTGGTGTCCTGGATAGAGCTCCACCTCAGGACTCTATTCTTCTGCTGGGGGACTTCAACTCTCAGGTGGGCAACGATGGAGAAACCTGGAGGGGCGTGACTGGGAGGAACGGCCTCCCCGATAATGTATATGTATTATTCCCCCCCCCTCCCCTTTTCTCCCCAGCCGATTACCCCACTCTTCTGAGCCGTCCCGGTCGCTTGCTCCACCCCCTCTGCCGATCTGGGGAGGGTCCCCTATACATGTGGCGTCACCAGCTGCTTCTTCTCACCTGACAATGAGGAGTTTCACCAGGGGGACGTAGCGCATGGGAGAATAACGCTATTCCCCCCAGTTCCCCCTCCCCCCCGAACAGGTGCCCCGACCGACCAGAGGAGGCGCTAGTGCAGTGACCAGGGCACATACCCACATCCAGCTTCCCACCCGCAGACACGGCCAGTTGTGTCTGTAGGGACGCCTGACCAAGTCGGAGGTAACACGGGGATTCGAGCCGGCGATCCCTGTGTTGGTAGGCAACAGAATAGACTGGTACTCTACCCGGACACACTGCTGGGATAGGCTCCAGCATCCCCGCGACCCTGGAGCAGGATAAGCAGTTTGGATAATGGATGGATGGATGGATGGATGGATGGATGGGTGCAAAGCGCCCACCCGTCTTCCCCTGTGTCACAGGGACTCGGCATGTTGTGAAGTGGAAGAAGGGAGCTGGCTGGGCATCTTCTCTCAAAAAAAACCTGAGGCAGGGAAAAAAACCCCACTCAGAGCTGCATCTGCTGGAAGGCTTCGGTCATTAAAACAGTTTCAACTCATATTTAAATTTAGCAACTGTGGAGTCAGTGCCAAAATGTGCAGGGCCAACTCTTGCGTCTGCGATCGAGTCGGTTTATTCGCGGAATAATGACTTTTTGATGACAGAACAAAAACTAGAAGAAAAAATAGTTTGGTTATTTATTTTTTTATTTCCGCAAATAACCTTTTGGATATCTTGAAAAGGTCCAGGAAATCTGCAGTTATCTGCATCATACCAGCAAACACCCTGCTGCACAAGGCATACGAATCGTTTCCAAAGCCTGTCCGGCCTTACAAAACTAAACACAAACCTAAAGAATTTACAAATGGTCAGAGTACGGCAGTCTGGCAGTCTCACAAGGCCACATAGTAGTTAAAATTTGTCATTTTAGACGTTATAAAACTTTAAAAAAGAGGTAATATCATGTTTATTGCCCACCAGGCACATCTCATGCTCTCTCTATAGTGCGGTAAATAGAAATAATGCCACCGTTACATCCCTGTGTTTCCCGTTCCTTCCAACCTGCACAGGCGGTGCAAGATGCCCAAACAGTGTTGCTTTTCTTTGGAATAAAGACGTGTGTCCACATTTTCCCATTTGAAACCTTTTTGCTGTGGACCGACCCTTAAATACGTCAGATACACATAAGCAGAAAACTGTATAAAGTAGGGGGCTGTTCCATTCCCGTAAGGCCAGTGTGCATTAGTGTGTGATTATGTAAGAGGTCACTTCCATGCCCTCATTTTCCTCGTTATGGCGGTGTGGTCCAACGCCAAAAGTAAACAACTTGCATTAAAGCATCGCCATTAATGCTTCTTTTCTTAAAATATTTAACTTCTGGAGGTGCAATTTTATTAAGGCAGTACTACTGGCCCAGTGGTCAGCACTGCTGCCTCACAGAAAGAAGATCGTGGGTTCGAACCCCAGGCCGCCCCAGGTCCTTTCTGTGTGGAGTTTGCATGTTCTCCCCGTGTCTGCGTGGGTTTCCTCCGGGTGCGCCGGTTTCCTCCCACCATCAAAAACAAACATGCTTGTTAGGGTTGATACTGCTGTGTGTGCTCCTGAGCAAGGCAGTGGAAAGAAGAAGTGGAGTTGGTCCCCGGGCGCTGCAGCTGCCCACTGCTCCCATACAACAGGATGGCTTAAATGCAGAAGACACATTTGATTGTAACCTACAAACCCTACAACATACAAAATAAAGTGGCTTTCATTCATAAGGCCGGCTTCGCTAAATATGTGATGTACTTATGGCCACCCATTTGTTGGCGGATCCTCCACCTGCCACACTATTGTGAAAAAAGTCAAAACATGAACATGAGCTTGAAGAGCAGTGGTAATGGTGATGGGGTGGGGGCTGGGGCGGAAAGTTGATGAAGGGCAAAATCATGAACGAATAGTAATCCCACAGGGGGGTGGTAGTACTTTTAAACCTAATGCCCGTCAGAATAAGGCCCCGACCTGACTCTCTGTCCCGTGTTGTACTCTCGCTGGGGATTTCAACCAGCAGAAGAAACAGCAAGTCGGATGTGCAGATAAATAAATAGCAATTCCACATAAGCGCTGAAATGCTGAGGTTATAATTGGGATCATTGTTTCTCAGCATAGTTGAGGCAAAGGTACCAGCTGGTGATATTCATTCATTCATTCATCTTCAGCTGCTTCTCCGGGGTGGGGTCGCGGTGGCAGCAAGCTAAGTAGGGCACTCCAGACCTCCCTCTCCCCAGCAACGCCCTCCAGCTCCTCCTGGGGGATCCCAAGGTGTTCCCGGGCCAGATTGGACATGTAGTCCCTCCAGAGAGTTCTGGGTCTACCCTGGGGTCTCCTCCCAGTTGGATATGCCCAAACCTCCAAAGGAAGTTGTCCAGGAGGCATCCTAATCAGATGCCTGAACCACCTCAACTGGCTCCTTTCGACGTGAAGGAGCAGCGGCTCTACTCCGAGCTCCCTCCGGATGTCCGAGCTCCTCACCCTATCTCTAAGGCTGAGCCCAGACACCCTACGGAGGAAACTCATTTCAGCCGCTTGTATCCATGATCTCACCGTTTTGGTCACTACCCAAAGCTCGTGAGCACAGGTGAGGGTTGGAACGAAGATTGACTGGTAAATTGAGAGCTTTGCCTTCCGGCTCCGCTCCTTCTTCACCACAACGGTCCGGTACAACATCTACATTACTGCTGATGCTGCACCAGTGATATCTCAAAAAAAAAAAAAAGAGTTTAAGGGTGTCACCTCTATTGAAAGACAGGGCGGGGCTGAGGTGAAATAAATTACCTCTATATGGAAAAGGAAGGTGGCCATGTGAAAAATTAACTCCTCCCAGTGGAGTCTCCCGTTGCTCCACTGCATCGGCTTACTTGCGGTTGGAACTTTTTTATGTTCGCTGCCCACAGCATCAAAAATATGCATAATTTATTTAACTTTTTTTGTTGCTATGTGCATAAAGCAATAAGCATATGCATTAAATATTAATTGCCCTCTGTTAACAGGATCAGGGTTCCCCTGCAGTTACAGCACATGTACACTGCTATTCATCTTCTTGGACATATTTTTTGCCCTGAATTATTCAGACAGTACAAGGATCCTGTGTCTCATGGCCATGACATCGTACACATCGTGTTACTGCTAGCCAGATCACATAATTGACCGATAGGGTGACACTGAGGCGCAGGAAAATGTTGGAGGAAATGCGAAATGAAAAAGAAAGTGCCACACGAGGACAAACAAGCAAACAAAAGCCGAACAAGAGAGAAAAGCTTGCATATAGAGCTTATGTTGGTGTGAGTTAAAACCCAGCATGTGCTGTTGGTAGAACAGCGACTTTCCATTGTTTGTGCCGAATCTGATAAGTTCAGCAGGAATCTCACTGGGCCGCGAATCCCCACCGGATGAAAAAAAACAAAACAATACCACGTATAAAGGCGAGCCCGTGGGGATCCCGTCTCGTTCTGTCTGCTGCTGAATGTCACCTCCATCAAACCGGATCAGAAGCGAGGCCTCCTCCATTTTAAACTGCAGTGCTGAAGCAGCAGAGTGTGGGATCTTGCAGACTTGAGTATCGCCCATCCGACCTTAAAATCCCGATTATTCTGGAAGCTAATTTGGCATAAACGTTGACTTGTCTCTCCCAGAAATAGGCTAACTGTTCGAGAACGGTCCAGGTTAAATCATTTCTTACCCCCCATCTCAAATCAGTGTCGGGGTCGTGGCCACGTGACCAGCAGAACTATTCATGGCCTGCTGCGGTCATTAGGAGGGACTGAAAGGGAAGACGGCCTCTGACGTTGATTGAATACAACTGCGCGGTTCATTTCCTGACTCCCTTTCAATGAGGGCCAAGTGGCCTGCAGTGATGGGGAAAATAGGTGAAACCCCAGCTGGCTGCCTTTTATTTCTTCAGCCTTAGGTAAAAAAAATAAGCCAAAATAGTTCATCGCATTATCAGTGATATTGACGAAGGCTGACAGGATGTGATGTCATATAACATGTAATTCGAAAATATGCATTGCTTTTTAATTACTTAAGTGGCTTCATCTGATTCAAAGACTGTAAGTCCAGCCACACTGTGTATGTGCTGTTCTGAGCAGATAGAATAGGGGAATAACTTTACTATTTCTCACGTTTTGGAAAATAAAATTGAGTTTTGATGGTCCTTCTGTGGAACCTGGTGAACCACGATGGTACACCAGCTATAGGATGAACAACTAAAGCCTGTTAAATTTAGTCTGTAGCTGTAGCTTTCACCAGGACAAGATAATGGAGTCTATTCTGAGTCACAGTCCCACCCTTCATTCTGTTCTCAGCTTATGCATCTCAGTTGAACCACTGCGAATGGATTTCTTCATTTTTTTCACATGACACGTGCAAAAAGACACAGTGATCCATCTCTATATATATGTAGGAGGATATAAACAGTGAACCAGGAATATGCAAATACACGGTAGGGAATTTTTCATTCACAACTTTGTGTGGTTAATATGCGTGAATATAACTGTTCAGTAATCGCACACTGGTTGCTCTGTGCCATATATGACACAATGGGACACCACTGATGAAACTCAAGTGCTGGTGAAATGTATTGTGTTGGAAGGATTTCAGATATCCCGCCTGCAGTGTGCCACAGAACCCAGATAGCAGAATTGCTGTGGCCCGGACCCGTCCCACACGACACTTCACCCGGCCCACATACCACGTGGAATGATGGCACTTGGGCGGTCCGCTCCTGTTTGCCAGATGTGGGCCAGAACCAAGCCATAGCAATGCTGCATGTGCCACATATTTGCCAAAGGTGGCCCATATTTGTTATGTGATATTTGGGCCATATTCACCATTTACCACACGGGCCACTTCAGGGTCACATCCAGATTACGTGTAACATGGCATATTTGGGCCATATTTGCTGTTATACATGTGGGCCACTTCAGCTCACATCCATTTTGTCATTGCCTGAAGTGGCCCACATCCGGACGCTAGCTGGGAAGCAAACGACATGGGCCAATTATCGCTTTTCGTGCGTGTGGACAGTTGGGGACTAACGAGAGATTTCAGAAAAGTGACAACATACATTGCTGTTTTGTATCTGTCGTTAAAGCATTGTGTTGCACCGGCTGTGTCATGTTTGCAAGGTGTGTCAGTCCACCAGATTCTAGAACAGTAGACCTCCTCAGTCAGTCGTGGGCCATGGGGAGGAGGCGTGTGTGCGTGGGTTTTCTCTCAGCAGCCCAACACTGATGCTTTCCCTCACTAACACACCTTCGACCAGACGGGCGAGGGCCTATTAGTGAAACCGGCTGGCATCCGGTCGGGTTGGAAACAGAACCTGCACACACAAGGCCGTCCGTGGCACACGGCTCAAGCCGGCCTAGGCTGCTTGTTTGTGGCGTCGGCGGGCAAAACTTCCATAATGACCTTGCAGCGTGTTGTAAGTCAGGTGGTCTGGGAGAAAACTACGGACTTCTGCGCCTCCTCCTGGAGCTGTGGTCAGGCTTTAGAAACCAGCTCGGGACGGGAGATTTTAGCCAATCACGGCTCAGTTCAGAGAGAAGGCGTATCCGCCCCGCCCCGCCGCGCGCTGCAGGTTGTGACCCTAAAAGGCAGCAAGACCAGCTCGGTATGGCTGCCTCACAGGACGCCGTTGGTGGAACTAAGAGAGTCGCTGAACATTTTCTTTAAATTTATTTTTATTTTTTGGGAATACCCCCCCCCACTTTTTCCCCCCTCCCCAATTGTATGCGTCCAATTACCCCACTTTTCCCAGCCGTTCAGAGAGACGTAGCGCGTGGGAGGGTCACGCTATTCCCCCCAGTTCCCCCTCCCTCCTTGAACAAGTGCCCCGACAGACCAGAGGGGGCGCTAGTGCAGCGACCAGGACACATACCCACATCCGGCTTCCCAACCGCATGCCCGACCAAGCCGGAGGTAACACGGGGATTCGAACCCGGATCCCTGTGTTGGTAGGCAGTGGAATAGACCGCTACGCTACCCGGACCGGGGGGGGGGGTATTTTTAACATGGCTAGATGATATTATGATAGTAATGAAGGGTTGATAGCTCGGACTGTAACTTTGTATCCGGTCGGCAGTGTGTGACCACTGTGGTGCATCGGTAAGAACGCAAAGATGCTAGCTTCAAAATGTCTATTGACAACAACTGGTGGTTGTGTGTGTGTGTGGGGGGGTCTGAAAATGAAACAATACAAAGTAATCTGGCAACATTATACGTAGATTAAACTGGTAAGTACAGTCAGAAGCGCCATTAGCTGCTAACCGTTAGCTCGGCGCCTCTGCTAGCCGACCGTTAGCTCGGCGCCTCTGCTAGCCGACCGTTAGCTCGGCGCCTCTACACCGTTAGCTCGGCGCCTCTGCTAGCTAACCGTTAGCTCGGCGGCTCTATAACCGTTAGCTCGGCGCCTCTGCTAGCCAACCGTTAGCTCGGTACCTCTGCTAGCCAACCGTTAGCTCGGCGCCTCTGCTAGCCAACCGTTAGCTCGGCGCCTCTGCTAGCCAACCGTTAGCTCGGCGGCTCTGCTAGCCAACCGTTAGCTCGGCGCCTCTGCTAGCCAACCGTTAGCTCGGCGCCTCTGCTAGCTAACCGTTAGCTCGGCGGCTCTATAACCGTTAGCTCGGCGCCTCTGCTAGCTAACCGTTAGCTCGGCGCCTCTACTCTTCCACACTGTAACTACAGAAACCTGACCGAGCAGCCAAGTTCTGTCCAGCCAGGCACCGGCACAACTTCCGTTTCTGTGGACGCGCACCAACACAGCGGGTCTCCCGGGGCACAGGAGAGAAATGCAACCCGACTCAAGGCGCCTTAACTCCTATGGCAAGCTGACGCCCGCCCATGCCGGGTTTCCATCCGTCACTTAAACAGGTCCCATGCTCTCCTGGAGAACGAGGAAAGTTCCGCCCCCCGTCACAAATGAGCTTTTGGAACCTTGATAACAATGATTATTATGATAGCTGGATTAGATCAGGGGCGATTCTAGGATCAGAGCTTTAGGGGTGCTGAGCACCCAGAGTGCTGGCCAGCCAGGCAAGATCAATTTGGGGGGGGGGTGGATCAAACCATTTTCGAAGCATGGGGGGTGCTGTATTTTTGTTGTTAAAAAATTACGTTTAAACCATATACTGGATATGGTTTTGACCTTTCTTCAGCTTATTAAACGTGGACATACAGTAAAAAATAAAAAAATCTTCAATTTTAGGGGTGCCGCAGCACCCCCAAAAGTGGGCTAGAAACGCCTATGGATTAGATTATTTTTACATGGATAGATCGGGGTAGTCCGGCCTTGGGGGTCGTGCTCTGGTTTCCTCCCACAGTCCAAAGACATGCAGGTCAGGTGAATCGGCCGTACTGAATTGTCCCTAGGTGTGTGTGTGTGTGTGTGTGTGTGTGTGTGTGTGTGTGTGTGTGTTTCGGCCCTGTGACGGTCTGGCGGCCTGTCGACACCCTGGACAGGCCGCCAGACATGCAGGTCAGGTGAATCAGCCATACTAAATTGCCCCTAGATATGAATATGAATATGTGTGTGTGTGTGTTTGTGTGTGTGTGTGTGTGTTTCGGCCCTGTGACGGTCTGGCGGCCTGTCGACACCCTGGACAGGCCACCAGACATGTCGGTCAGGTGACTCAGCCATACTAAATTGCCCCTGGATATGAATGTGTGTGTGTGTGTGTGTGTGTGTGTGTGTGTGTGTGTGAGAGAGAGAGTTTCGGCCCTGTGACGGTCTGGCGGCCTGTCCAGGGTGTCCCCCCGCCTGCTGCCCAGTGACTGCTGGGATAGGCTCCAGCATCCCCGCGGCCCCGAGAGCAGGATAAGCGGTTTGATGGATGGATGGATGATGGATGGATGGATGGATGGATGGATGATGGACGGATGATCAACTACGATACAAGTTTCACGAGCGTGGCTTTGACACTCCCTGGTTGTACGCCAGTGTAGGGGCGTTGCGGACGGAGTCATTTGGTGGGAGGGGCTTCGCGGAGTGATACGAGGCAGCAGAGAGGCGGAAGGATTTGTATTGGATCGTTCAGTATTACCTCCAGCAGCTTTCATTTTGACCGTTTTGGATTTTCAGAGTTTAATAACTTTTTGGGGGGGGGGATACAGACGTGCCGCTCCCCGAATTCTCCTAAAATTGCACATATTTGGATTTAAAGTGAGTTTCAGACCAATTGCAGACAAAAAGGTTCTAAGATCTGTCTAAAACGACAATGTGCGGTCAGAATGACCGCTTTGTAATGTGCTCATCACCGGTGCGTCATGTCAGTATTTGTGACGCGTGTTGGTCGCGTCATTTCCTTGGTGAAGTTCGTTGCTGTGTCCTAGAAACACACTAGCGCCCTCTAGTGCAGAGAACTGGTCTAAACTTGGTTTGTGATTATGTCCAACATGTCTGGTTACAGACGCACCGTGACTTCCACAGAGGCGCCCACGGTCGTTCTAGTAGTTTGTAAGCTCCGGCCGTTGTTTGGGACTGTTTTGATATTTATTTTCAGTTCTTTTGATACATTTCACGTGTTATAGGCCTTGTTGCGTTTGTTAGATTAGCAACGTGTGTTTTCCGTTTTGTTTTTCAGGGAATATTTTCACTCTTAATTTTGCTATTCAAGTTGGACCACGTCTCTCTGAAGTTTAAATTGTTTAAAAGCAGTATTAAAGTTGTTAAAATGTTCATTTTGGTGTCAGTCGTTTCCTAACAGACATACTAAGGTAATGTAACGATCACGGACGAATAGGCTCGCTTAGCCCTTGGCTAACGGGTCGGACCCTTTAGTCGACTGGTGAACGTTGTCGCTTGCGATGCGGGAGACACGGGTTCGCGTCCCGGGCTGCAGCGGTCCCGGGCTGCAGCGGTCCCGGGCTGCAGCGGTCCCGGGCTGCAGCGGTCCCGGGCTGCCCCCTTAATTCCCTACAATATGTAATGCATTAATATCTCAACTGGGTATTGATCTTGACACAATGTAGAGTTTAAGAACCGGCGGTTATTTTGACCGCCCGTGGTCGTTTTAGGTAGGAGTGAAATCCCGGTCGTTCTGGTGCTCAGTATCACGGCCCTCTCAGGATAACCCCCCCCCCCCCCAAAACCCCGGTTCTTCCTTTGCTCTGCGTTCAGCTCATTCAGCGCTCTACGTGTGGCCCGTGCGGCTGTGACTTTAACTCACGGTGTACATACGACTCTGCTCAGTCTTGATATATCCGTGTTTGCTTTACGTTGTGTTTTCAGTTCCGCTGACTGCTGTGTGGAGGTAGCAGCAACCCGGGGTGGAAGGGACCGTTGGGCTGTGACAGCGTGCTACAAAAGATAAATTGAGTTTCAGAGCAAAGTACTGCAGTTGCAAGACGCCGTGAGACAAGGTACTGGATTTGTCTCTTTTTCTAATGATTCACCTTTCGGCATAACCGCCGTCCTAGTCCACTGGTCAGTCAGGGTCCGGTGAATTCTGTTCCACGTCGTTACGCCACTTAACTGCAGTGCAACTACTAAAAACAGAGAGTTGCAATTTAAGCCTTTCCCCGGGGCTGTTCCTGATATGTCTGTCTAGTGGTTCTGTGCTGTGTGTGGGTTGCATTCAGTGTGATTTCAGTGGGCAATAACAATTATGTGCTTCATATACTCAGCACGCCGGTTGCCAGCCGGGGAAAAGCACGACACACGCGGTTACCGTCCACCGGAGATCAGCGGCTCGGTATCGGCGAAAGAGAAAATGGTTCGGTTCATTTCATTGCCGGTGACAGCGACAGCAAAACAGGCCTTCCTTCCTCACCAAGTGGCAGTTTTACACCAGCGGGGGTAAACGAGCGGCATATTCAGACTACCTGTCTTTTCACAATGGAAAGTTCATTACACGAGATTCTATTTCCACCATCAATTATTTACACTTTGCTGCTTCATCACGCTATGCTTTATAAATGTGTTAAGACGACGGCTCACAGATCAAGCAAGAATCATATTTAAACTGCACAGCAAACGAAACGGGGTAAAAATGAGCCTTTCCCCTTTTGTAATAGATTATTTTTTTCATCCCAAACCACCCCGTTTATTTGCTGTGCATCTTCCTGGACTTCATATTAATTTGAATAAGCTGCTCTGCTGTACGGACGAACATGAGCAGTGTCGTCGAGCACATTTCTTTTTCTTCTTCTTGGCTTTGTGGCTTGCAACAAACACGCCGTCCACAGCTGCAGCTTTTAAAGAGTGCAGCCCCAGTCTGCTGCCTGGTAGTAGTCTTGGTAATGAAATCTGACATGTATGTTGTTCAGGGCTGTTTTGCTTAAGCCAATACACAACTTCACTGGGGCATAGCCAATCGGGACCGGGGCATGTGGGAAGAGGGCATGCAAGCTAACCCTTTGTTTAGAGTCTTTTGGCCTCGTGGCGATGTATCGCCTCAGCGAGATCGCTGTAAGATACCCAGCATGGCCTAATTTCATCTTCAATCAGTGTCTCCCGAGTCATCAGGGCTAACTAGCAGCTCCGGCTCAAAGTGCATCTCATTTGTGCATCCCAGTTAATAATTGGCGATATTGCGGCCCATCGTTTTCTCCGTTTAAATCGGGGGTGTTTTCACTGACCGAGCGCAGCGGACGTGCAGCGTGGCTTGGTGGAGCGTGGCAGCTGATTGAGAGTGAAAAAAGCAGATGGTTGGAGGGGAATATTAGATCACCTCTTCTAGTATAAGTATCCCGTGAGATGAAAGTGGCCGCTCGATGCAAATTCCTGTCATATGTAAAGCGAGGCCTGTATTGTTACTGGTGTTCAAAGCTCCATCTGTTTCTTCCTCACTGCTAATAAACTTGCTTTCACATCCTAATTAGGGGCGGCCGTCTCTTAGCAGAAATCATTACAGTAATTTTCCTACAATTAACCTCATATTCATTTGTATTCTGTTTGTTTTTCTTAAAAAAATGAAGCATAGTTACAGCATGTTATTTGGAATTCCTGCAGTTAGAGGACGGCCATGGCTGGCACCCAGCTCTGACCTTATGTCATGCTAAACCCAATCTGCTTTTATCTTTTCTAATTATAACTTGGACAGGCTGACTTCACCCTAACAAATGCCGCTCGGCTGATGAAGGAAAAGCTCTGGACGTGTTTCAGCAGGCGCCAGAAGAAACCGAAGAGGGCCGAGAGCGATGAAAAATGCATGTGCCCTTTTTGAGAGCAGTCGCCCATGTCTCCCGCAGCACACCTTGTGCCCCGTAGGCACCGCGAGCCCCCGGTCTCCCCTCGCGCCCCCGACATCAAACCCCCAGCAGGGGTACAAGGTTCTTCAGCCCCAACAGGGGGGAGGGGGGGGGGAGGGAGGGAGTCACCTATGAAACTCTGCACCCCCCGCACGCCACATGGCTCAGATCGTTCAGCTCGGTTAGCTAAGCTGCCGCTGTTCTGCAGCCATTATCCGTTTAACTACCCCGCACTACGCGGTGTCAGCTTCCTTTTGTTAACACTCATTCAGTTACAAAAGTATTATTACACCCCTTGGAATAAGATAGCCCCACAAAGCCATCAAGGGAAAGCATTTATCTCATTGATTATGCATCGTCTTCGGGAGGGGAAGGTGTGCATAGTAAATTCTCTCACAACCTCCCCAGTTTTGCAGCGAGAGGGTGAAACGCCCTTATCATGAAGACCTTTGCTGTGCCCTAATGGACTCCTCATTGTCCCACTATGTTTAATTTCTAAGCATACTCATAAGCGGCTTATCTGTGTCGCTTTTGCAGAGCAAAGGGCCGGAGCTTCGTTGGCCCTGGTGCTGCCAGGCTTTCTAAAACCTGGACAGCTTTTGATACTGTGCCAAATAGTCAGGAGTGGGTAGCATGAACCATCTACTACTACTACTATGTCTGGCTGCTCCCGTTAGGGGGCGCCACAGCGGATCATACGTCTCCATCTCTTCCTGTCCTCTGCATCTTCCTCTGTCACACCAGCCACCTGCATGTCCTCCCTCACCACATCCATACACCTCCTCTTTGGTCTTCCTCTTCTCCTCTTCCCTGGCAGCTCCATATTCAGCATCCTTCTCCCAGTATACTCAGCATCTCTCCTCCACACATGTCCAAACCATCTCAGTCTTGTCTCTCTTGCTTTGTCTCCAAACCGTCCAACCTGAGCTGTCCCTCTAATATACTCCTTCCTAATCCTGTCCTTCTTCGTCACTCCCAATTAAAATTTTACCATCTTCATCTCTGCCACCTCCAGCTCCACCTCCTGTCTACCCTGGAATAAAACGGCTTTTTAAACATGGAAAAGGAGCCGGGGCTTGAATTTTTCATTTTGAGCTCAGTGTAATTCTAGGCCATGGACACATGTTTAATCTACCGTCAGCAGCCATTGGCCCAGGCGTTTTCCTGCCGATCGGGAGGAAACCCTTCACCAGATGCTACTTCGCTAGAAGAGATTGTTTCAGGAACCTGAAAGACAATTACACAAGGTACTCCAGGGACCGCTGGTGAGGGCTCTCCGAGCTCGGCTCCTGACACGTACCGTTTCAAAGCAACTTCAGTTAACTTCCAAACCACCGAGCGCCGCACTCCGTCTTACCTTCATGTGCCTGTAGTGTTTAAAGCATGGCAGCATAAGAAGCCACAAAAACCTCCCAACATAATCGCTCCTCGGTCTCTCCCTCTCTCTCCCTCTCTCTCCCTCCCTCTCTCCAGCCCTCTCTGGTGTGCATCAAGGCTTCAAGACATGACTCTTAATACTCCTCGGAGGGCTCCGCAATGAGCGGCTCTGCTCATGAATAAAGATGTCAGGGCTGACAGTGTGGTGACTGGGAATGAGCAGCTTACAGAGGAAATGCATTAAACCATTAGACTGGTATGGAGGACCCCATCCACAGTCTCCAGCAGCTATAGGGGAATGCCAATTAAGCATTTATGCCGTCCCTGAAAGCAGCGGTCCCACTGATTCAACTCCGTTCTCCACATAGCGGAGCGGATGCGGTGGAAAGTAGCTGTTTTCCACGTTGCCTCCCCTGAATGCGTTTCAGGCGATCAGTGGCCATGCAAATCCGTTAATCTCTTCTGTTAAACAGGTCATTTTGCTGAAGCCCTCCGTTTCCCACACACCCACTGTGCGTCACACATCGTGCATCTTTGTTGACAGAGAACAGGAAGTAAAACTATCGGAGGATTTCACTCAGAACTTTACAAAGGATTCCACTATTGGCAACTATTGCATCATGTATTTGTCAGAATTCAACCCCTCCGTCTCCCTGTGTCTCTCTTCCTCTTTTAATTCTCCCTCCCTCTCTCGTTCTTTCCACTCCTACAGACATAACACTAAACACTGGCTATAGCTGGGCTTCCCTTTGACGGAAGGTTTTTAAAGGAATTATTATTTTTTAGGTGGATAATTTGTCTTTGTGCTGGGAAATGAGTGTGTACAAAATACTGACAGGGAATGTAAAATTCATTAAGAACTTTTTAGTTGTATCTTGCAATGATAATGTCTGGTTTCACAACATCCCACGGCACACCTGGACTTGCCTCACGGCACACCGTTGGGGAGCCTCTGGGCTGCAGTCTGGTGTGCTGAGGTATTTACCAACACAAGTGTCTAAGGCGAAGCTTCACTGCCGTGTGGTTCACGAGGTAGCATGAACCATACGAGGATATTAGAGGGACAGCTCAGGTTGGACGGTTTGGAGACAAAGCAAGAGAGACAAGATTGAGATGGTGTGGACATGTGTGGAGGAGAGATGCTGGGTATACTGGGAGAAGGATGCTGAATATGGAGCTGCCAGGGAAGAGGAGAAGAGGAAGGCCAAAGAGGAGGTTTATGGATGTGGTGAGGGAGGACATGCAGGTGGCTGGTGTGACGGAGGAAGATGCAGAGGACAGGAAGAGATGGAAACGGATGATCCGCTGTGGCGCCCCCTAACGGGAGCAGCCGGAAGTAGTGGTAGTAGTGGATTCCAGGGTAGAATATTAACTTATTGGTTAAGAACCAGAAAATAGATTTCTATGCGTCGTGCCCTGGTCACTGCTCTAGCGCCTCCTCTAGTTGGTCGGGGTGCCTGTTTGGGGGGGGGGGACTGGGGGGAGTAGCGTGATCCTCCCACGCGCTGCGTCCCCCTGGTGAAACTCCTCACTGTCAGGTGAAAAGAAGCAGCTGGTGACTCCACATGTATGGGAGGAGGCATGTGGTAGTCTGCAGCCCTCCCCGGATCAGCAGAGGGGGGTGGAGCAGAGGCCGGGACGGCTCGGAAGAGTGGGGTAATTGGCCGGGTACAATTGGGGAGAAAATCTCCCCCCCAAAAAAACAAAAAAAACAAAACATGTATGTGTGGCCTAGAATTACATTGAACTCGCTGTTTATTTATTTATTATTTATCTGTCTATTCATTTATTGTTTGTTTGTTTATCCATCCGTCCATTATCCAAACGGCTCATCCTGCTGGGGGTGGCGGGGATGCTGGAGCGTACCCCAGCGGGCGGGGGGACCCCCTGACCAGGCCGCCAGGCCATCACAGGGCCATCAAAGGTCTATTAAAAACAACACCTTTTCAAACTGCCAAGTCTGGAATGGATTTGCTAATGTCTTCATACGTATAATAATGTTTATTAGATATTGTTGTCTATTTATTAATGTTGCTATCGGGTGAATATCGGGGACCACACACCTCAGTGGCAATAAACGCCTTGTTTCTCTCCTTTCCTTCTCTGGTGTGTTTCTTCTGTCGTGCTGTCATACAGAGCTTGTACGTGCTAAATGGATGTCTATTGATCTGTTAATGGGATAAGCTCTGGTATCATTGGCGAATTAATCGGAAAGCGCTTTGAGTGGCTGTTGCAGCCTGAAAAGCGCTACAGAAAATGCAACTTGACTGGCTGAACTTTGTTGTAAATTGAACTCTGTGCTGCGCAGACAGTTTCACCAGGTTTGCTGCCAAATCCATGTACATTAGTCGAAACAACTAAACCACTGTGGTTCTGTCTTACAAGAGGACGTACTTCTGCAGTGACTTTGAGGGGCTGTACCCTCCTGACCATAAAGAAGCCTGCCAGGGGACGGCAGGAGGTGGCGGTCGGTCTGAGGATTTCTGTCAGCGAGCACCAACGTCACTCGGATTCTCTGTGACTTCCCAGAGGACGGCTGGAGCGCTGCCTCTGCACCGCACCGTTCATGCAGGGGCTGGGAAGGGGCTGCAAAACAAGGAATGACGGACCGATGGCAAACAACGACTCTAGAGGTGGAACTCGTAGAAAAATGGCTGGCATCGGGAGAATTGAAAAGAAATTGACGATTGCCCCATAAAACCCATCGATTATTGCTGAACAGATGCACACGTGCAATAGGTGTTAGACTGGAGGATGCACGGGGGGCTCTGTTGCAGCTGTCCTGTAGGAGGGATTCTATCATATGGCTGAATGGATCCTTTCTGGAATATTTTTTTAGGATATTTTTTGTGTGTGACGGCCTGGCGGCCTGTCCAGGGTGTCTCCCTGCCTGCCGCCCGATGACTGCTGGGACAGGCTCCAGCATCCCCGCGGCCCTGAGAGCAGGATAAGTGGTTTGGATAATGGATGGATGGATGGATATTTTTTTGCAGTTGTCATGTTCCTCATCACTTCTATGCAGGTTAACTTGTGTTGAAGCCAGGCATCACTGAAACACTTGGGCGTCATTTTGAATTGTACAGAGTGGGGCAGCATGGCTCAGGAGGTAGAGCGGGCCGTACAGTAATCGGAAGGTTCCTGGTTCAATCCCCGGCTCCTTCCCCGGCTCAAGTGTCCTTGAGCAAGACACTGAACCCCCAACTGCTCCCGATGAGCTGCTTGGCACCTTGCAGTGGCAGGCCAGCCATCAGTGTATGTGAGACATACACTGGAAAGCGCTTTGAGTGGTCGGTAGACGAGAAAAGCGCTGTATAAATTCAGTCTATTTATTTATTTATCCTTAAATGCTGCATTCTAGACACATGCTAGACACATGCTAGAGACATGCAAGATACATGCTAGATACAGGCTAGAGACATGCTAGACACATGCTAGAGACATGCTAGAGACATGCTAGACACATGCTAGAGACATGCTAGACACATGCTAGAGACATGCTAGAGACATGCTAGATACAGGCTAACTTCACTCTCTTTGCAAAGTGGATAGCATGTGCATTCATGGCAATGTATATCCTCATTAAAGCAATGTGGCATGACAGGGCAGCAGGTGAGATTTGAACTCAAATGAACTCCCCCCCCTCCCTCCCTCCCTCTCTTGCTTTCTCTCTCCCTCTCTCTCTCCTATTGTCTCCCTGTCTCCCTCAATGCTTGTGTACTATATCATCCCAGCACCTGACCAAGGCCTCCCTTGAGCCCATCAGACACGATCTGCTCTCTATAGAAAGCATCTTGGTCACAAGCTGAGATGGCACACCAGCTTTCATTTGAGCCATCCGTGCTCATGGTGTCGTGAAGCAAGGCGGGCTTCAAATAAAGCTGCAAAGCTGCAATGCCGCCACTTAGCAAGTTGCCATGTGCAGCTTAATGCTGTTGAATCGGACACACGTGATTATATTTGTGTATTCCCCCCCCCTTTTTTTATTATCAATCTGCACTTCCCCTCCCTTGTCGAGACAATATTGACATTGCTATAATACCATTCACAGCATTCAGCCACTCAGGATAAACAGTGAGTGGGAGCTGGATCAAAATGGTATTATGATATGCTATTTTAGTGAAAGATGAGGGTCTTTGTTTTTTCTCAAAACATGCACCTTTTTATTCCCAGCACAGGACGCCTCATGCAAGCTGGCCCTGCACACAACATGGATACAGTATGCTCTGTAGCACAATGAAACTTGCTGGATCGATAACGGCACACATCAGACCATAGAGACCGTGGACTTATCTGGTGCTGCTTTCACTGGATACATTGTAACGTTTTGATTTTTTGAGGTAGCCCCCTTCACTGGATACATTTTAACGTTTTGATTTTTTGAGGTAGCCCCCTCCCCTTCACTGGATACATTTTAACGTTTTGATTTTTTGAGGTAGCCCCCTCCCCTTCACTGGATACATTTTAACGTTTTGATTTTTTGAGGTAGCCCCCTTCACTGGATACATTTTAACGTTTTGATTTTTTGAGGTAGCCCCCTCCCCTTCACTGGATACATTTTAACGTTTTGATCTTCGAGCTAGCCCCCTCCCCTTCACTGGATACATTTTAACGTTTTGATTTTCGAGGTAGCCCCCTCCCCTTCACTGGATACATTTTAACGTTTTGATTTTTTGAGGTAGCCCCCTCCCCTTCACTGGATACATTTTAACGTTTTGATTTTTTTGAGGTAGCCCCCTCCCCTTCACTGGATACATTTTAACGTTTTGATTTTTTGAGGTAGCCCCCTCCCCTTCACTGGATACATTTTAACGTTTTGATTTTTTGAGGTAGCCTCCTCCCTTTCACTGGATACATTTTAACGTTTGATTTTCGAGCTACCCCCCTCCCCTTCACTGGATACATTTTAACGTTTCGATTTTCGAGGTAGCCCCCTCCCACTCCCCTTCGGCTGCAATATACAATTACTTTAAAAAACTAAATAGATAATGGACTCAGCAAATAAGTGTGTATGTATGTGTGTGTGTGTGGGGGGGGGTGTATTTCATAGCTGACTATCCTCTTGCCCCCCCCCTCCCCATTAAGGCTAAGGTCTGTTTCTCATCTTGAAACTGACTCTGGTTGGTTTGTATCACACACTGACAGGTCACCTTACAGAATGGACACGCTGTACGGGGGTGGGGGGGGGACTGTGGGCCTAGCGAGGGGGCTCATCTCTCAGGGGCAACGCTGGCCTCAAAACGGCCCCTCTCCTCTCCAGGGTGTGCTGTGACAGCTGCACCCGTCGCACCGGGTCACTGACTCACCGTCCTTCCGGTGGTAGGTGATCTCCACCTTGCGCTCCTCCGAGCCCAGCACGGCCTGCTCCACCTGGCCGATGGCCTCCGCGTCGGTCAGCGGGCCGTGCAGGAAGTCGCAGGTGCAAGGCTTCTGCATGATGTCCGGTCTCGAGAAGCCTGTCATCTCACAGAATCCGTCATTGCAGTAGATGATTGCACAGTTCGGCACCCTGGCATTGGCGATCACGAACTTCCGATCTGCAGGGAAGGAAAAGAGGGAGAGGGAGAGAGAGAGGGAGAGAGAGGGAGAAAGGAAGCTGTGATTTTCCGTGAACTGGGACGAGCTGCGGAGCAGCGGACATACGGAACAGTTCCATATGAAGCTCAGATACCAACAACCGTGCATGTAAGGTTCATGAAGTTCTGCAGGAGGGGTACCCCAGAATATTTTCTCATTCGGGTTTTTTAGTTGCATGCAAACTGTGCAGTAAATTAACGTCGTGGGTTTTCTTAGTAAGATTGTTTACAAAACAATAACGACTCAGTTCAACCCACAACTCTTTATTTTCGTTATCTCTACAAAGAGAAATGCTCGTAAAGCCGGATTAACTCACTGAAGCGCTGCAAATGTTGCAGCAAACACTCATTTAGCAGTGCTTCTTACAAGATGCGGACTCTATATATATATATACACATATACATATATATATACATATATACACACACATATATATACATATATATACACACATATATATACATATATACACACATATACATATATACACATATATACATATATATACGTATATATATATACATACATATATACACGTATATATACATACGCATACATACATATATACACACATATATATACTATATATAGTGTATATATAAAATAAAACTTGGAGGCACAGCCCCGTTAGCAGGTGCCGTGGGCTATGTTACCCCCGCATCCCGAAATACTTACTCTGACCCTCAAATTTCCGAATTATTATTCCGAGGAATGTGTTTTGTGGCGCAACGTGACCTCTTCGCACGGGCATGTTTGGGAAGAGGACTATCCAAACAGTCTTGCGGTGCCGGTGGCGGTGGTGGTGGTGGGTGGTGGTGGGGGGGGGTACAAAAAGCGGCTTTCACAAGTAAATCCGGGAGAAGTTCGCTACGGCTGCAGGCTCTCGGCGACAGTCCCCTCCAGCTCGGACCGGGTCCACTTTAAATGACCCTTCTTGCGCAGTTCCGCCGGAGAGGTCCCTCAGCCCGCGTGCGTACCGGAGCATACGAACGCCTCCTCGCCGAAACGCGGTGGATCGGGGAGGACTAGGACTGCCTGGACCGGATCCAGTTGGGAAACCATGTCTCGCTGAAGATGGGAGGATGCGATCTCTCGCCGTGCTCTGCGCGCGGTGGGTCGGAGGCTGAGAGAGAGGGAGAGGGAGAGAGGGAGGGGGAGGGAGAGGGAGGGAGAGAGAGAGAGGGGGGAGTGCGAGAGAGAGAGGGAGAGAGAGAGAGAGAGAGAGGGAGAGAGAGGGGGAGAGCAAGAGAGAGCGAGAGAGAGAGAGGGAGAGAGAGGGGGGGCGAGAGAGAGGGAGAACGAGAGAGCGAGAGAGGGAGAGGGAGCGCGAGAGAGGGAGGGAGGGGAGAGAGAGAGAGGGAGAGAGAGAGGGAGGGGAGAGAGAGCGAGAGAGAGGGAGGGAGAGAGAGAGGGAGGGGGAGCGCGAGAGAGGGAGGGAGAGAGAGAGAGAGAGGGAGGGGAGAGAGAGAGCGAGAGAGAGGGAGGGGAGAGAGAGAGAGCGAGAGAGAGGGAGGGAGGGAGAGAGAGAGGGAGAGAGAGAGAGAGAGAGAGCGAGAGAGAGAGAGAGAGAGAGAGAGAGAGAGAGAGAGAGAGAGAGAGAGAGAGAGAGAGAGGGAGGGAGGGAGGGGGAGAGAGAGAGAGAGAGAGAGAGGGAGGGAGGGGGAGAGCAGAGGTTCACACCACCCTGTCAATGGGGGTGTGACATGAACTCCCCACACGAGGGGGGCTGAGTTTGCTGCACCCCGGCTCGAGCTGATCTCCCCACTCGTGCGCGTCGTGCAGACGATGGCACGTGTGCCCGGAATCCCCCTCGCGGCCGGAGGCGACGCGTTTGTTTCCACCTCAAGTTTGTTCGACACAAGGAAACAAGCAACGACCCGCGAGCCGCGCAATGGCCACTCAGAGGAGCCGCCGTGCCGCGTGCCCGCGGGCCGCGGATGACACGTGACAGTAACGTGGCCACGGCCACGCGTGACAGGCAGCAGCTCAGATGCAGGGAGGGGGGTGCAGGCGGGCTGGGCTCAACTGCAGCCTCACCTCCTCCTCCAGAGGAGCGTGCATGTGGAGGGGGCCGTGTGTCATCGGAACCAGACGGCCCAACAACATACAGGCGGCACCGGGGCCCGGCGCTCAGCGCTGCTTTCTCGCAGCAAGAAGGTCCCGGGTTCCAGCCCCGGGCCGTGCCCGGTGCTTTCTGCGTGGGTTTCCTCCCACCATCAAAAAGACTTGCGTGTTAGTTAATACTCCTGCCTGCCCGTGCCCCTGAGCAAGGCAGTAGGAAGGAGCAAGCGGAGTTGAATGGCTGCACAGCGAGGATGGGTTGCATGCCGAGAGGAGGTGTGATGTGTGTGTGTGTGTGTGTACAGACGGAGTACTGGAGGGTGTTGTGTTGTGTTGTGTGTCTGTGGGAGACACGTCTGGTCTGGGGAAGGGGACGCCGGGGTCCAGAGTCCAGGACAAGATGTCCCCCAACAGCCGGGGACAAGATGTCCCCCAACAGCCGGGGGATGGCACGTTCATGTGGGGATGCCACGGGCTAAATGAACGGCTGATTAAAATGGTTGTGTGAATATTGAAATATTTCCACACAACTACTTTTTGTTACGTTTCGTTGTGTGTGTGTGTGTGTGTGTGTGTGTGTGTGTGTGTGTGTGTGTGTGTGTGTGTGTGTGTGTCTTACTGGTGTTGTGCTGCTCCGTGTAGGGCTTCTGGAAAACTTCATAAAAACCGAAGCGAGGAAAAAACGAATATGCGTGAGACGGCCTGAACCGGGACGTGGTGGCTGCGGCGCTGTCCGCGGTGCTGAAGTCACACCAAAGACTACCACCAGTCTCGGGAGAGGGGGGCGGCGGGAGAGGGGGAGGCTGGGGGTGTGGGGGGTGATTAGAAACGTCCCGCACAGCTATATTTGTCAGTGCATTAAAGATATTTGCAGCTGTATTATTCGTGACGAATGGATGAATGGATGCCTTTAAATCACCGGCGTAGAAATTCAGCTAATCTCCGCACACCACAGCCTACAGGCAGGCAGTGTGGAAAAATATTTTTAAAAAAATGCAAATGTGCGCCTAATGCAAAGCCCCTCTTACAGGACTGAAACATCTGTCCCGGTATTTCAGCAGAGCACATCGTCCATCTGGCCCATTGAGAAAACAGGTTGAATGAAAGCAGAGGCTGCAGAACGCTGTTCCCTGCAAACGTCAGAGAAATGTAACATTTTCATGTGCTGAATGTGATTTTATAAACACACACACACACGTTTCTGTTCCTCCAGGATTCTGCGATGTCTGGGTCTTCGGTGTTGTACCAGATTTGCTGACATTCCTCTGGAAGGTTTGCTCAGGAATCATTTTGCACAACAACGCTTCATTCCAGATCGCCACCTATATTCTGTATTTTGCAAAAGCCTTTTAATCATTAGTTTAGACAATTTGCCAAATAGCTCGATTTCAATTCATGCTGAAGGCAGAAGTGTATTCCAGCACAGAGAAAAAAAGGGGGCCCAGTAGGGGTCCCTGGTTATATTTCTGCCACCTCACTTTTGAGCTCCCCAAAAAGTATGGTAGAAGTCATCCGCCTTCTCTGTTTTGTCTGGTTGTTTGTTCCTCTCTCTATACCCGTAAACATGAACCTCATCAGGCCGTGGTGTTTTGTTTGCTGGATTTTATCCAATCACTGTTGAATTAAGACAATCTGCAGCTCTGATCCATTACTCACTATTTGGCCTCTGCAGGAACCCTCTCAGAGGAGAGCCATTACTCTCGAGTAATCAAGTTAGGAGAAAACATGACGTGTCCTTTATGCTGTTTGCTGTAGTACCTTAGAATGACAAAATACACTTCCTGGCCATTCTCAGAGATGAAGTCAACACAGAAGACAACAGACTTACAAGTGACTGGATATTTTTATGCAGCACAGTTGAAGAAACATGCCTAATTAACACCGGCGTAGATGCTGAGTGTTAAAATCAAAGGGAAGCAATGGGTGGGTGAGGGGGAAAATCCACTGACCTCATTTGAAGCTCCACACAAGGGAAACGGCTCCCGAGTAAGGCCTTTGTGCCCTTGGGTATAAACATAGAACAGCTCCAGCATGCTTGTTTACCGCACAAAGCATGCAATGTCTTTGTTACATACACTTACAATAAAACGTAGAGTAAAAATTCTGGGTTTTTTATGTATACGTGGAACCAATATACATTTGCAGAAAAATGAAAATCTTGGTGTTGGAATTTTGAACAACACAAACTCCAACACAAAGCTGCACTGCCGTGCCTTTAGGCAAATATGTTTGATTAAGACTTTTCAACTTTTATTTTGAGTCTTCAAATAATGAACTTGTCGACGTTCACTATTGCATTCAAGTTAGCTCTATGAGACCTTAGCTATGAGACCTTAGCTTACGCCATTATGACCAACAGCGACTCGTACGGGCGAGTCATGTTACGTTGGCAATATGGCAGCTAAAATAAGTTCCAGTTGCACTGGCATGAACGTTACGCTACATAAATAAACTCTATTATCTCGTTATATCCATTATCCAAGCCACTTATCCAAGCCACTTATCTTGATTAGGGTGGCGGGGATGCTGGAGCCTATCCCAGCAGTGACTGGGCGGCAGGTGGGGCGACACCCTGGACAGGCCGCCAGGCCATCACTTATAGTTAACTGTGTGTCACTGCAAAAAAGTGCATTATTTGGGCATTTTCGGAGGTGTAACTGGGAAACTGGGCGTGCTTGTCATCATAGAAATCGATCATAAGATTGTGGTGTTTTTGCAACGTCGGCTTAGAGGATTGTGATGATTATTGCAACTTCAGCAATATCTGCTGCCTTACCTTCGAAGCACAGCTCCGCCCGCTCACCGGCGCTGCTGCAGTCCGCAGATGTGGTCCTCTGTGCCCGTCTGTGGAGCGGCAGCCTTCAGGGTTGATGGACTGTCACGCGTGACGTGTGACCACCCAGACGGGTCTGTGGGCGGGCCATTGCTCGAGACCACAGAGTGGTGACCACAGACAGAGAGAGGCGGCTGCATCACGGCCAGAGTAGCGCATTTTTAAATTAATTTACTTTATCAGCAATCAGACAAAATGAATAACGATTCCGATAATCAGAAAAATGCTGAATATCAGATCCGATAATCGGCCAGGCCGATAATTAGTGGACTCTCTCTCTCTCTCTCTCTCTCTCTCTCTCTCTCTCTCTCTCTCTCTCTCTGTCTCTCTCTCTCTCTCTCTCTCTCTCTCTCTCTCTCTCTCTCTCTCTCTCTCTCTGTCTCTCTCTCTCTCTCTCTCTCTCTATATATATATATATATATATATATATATTAGTCTTGGTGTGGCCTCTTCTGCTTATTGGCTAGTTATTGCTGCATTACTGTAATAGCTGTAATATCTGATTAAAAGTGCTTGGTTCTCACTGCCACTTGTGGGTCTTAAAGCCATTTAATGTAAAGACAAGAGACAACTATAAATACCATCTGATCTGACCTGTACGTATCGTCCTGACTTTGCCGTTTACATGCAAGTGGACGGACGATTCGATCAGAAGTCTTACAAACCCGTGCCGTCCTGCTCTGCTCTGTGGAATAAAGCACGAGAGCGGTTTGGGTCACCCAACCTGGGCCGGTTTCAGCCTGTTGAAGTCAAGGGAGCAGTTGCTCTAATGGTGCGATACCTGATGTATGGTTATTATTATTATCCAAAAGGTCCAGCTCACAGGGGAAAGCATGACATTACATCCCCCTTCAACGGCGGCCAGAAGCCAAGGTGACTGCCTT
The DNA here is from genome assembly GCF_029633865.1 of Lampris incognitus. Lineage (NCBI taxonomy): Eukaryota > Metazoa > Chordata > Actinopteri > Lampriformes > Lampridae > Lampris > Lampris incognitus. The sequence continues at coordinate 3,761,711 of NC_079221.1, forward strand.
TGATTATGCACATTACTCAGTTGCTGTAAAATTATCGATTGACTTTTCACAAGAGTTTCAGCGTTGTGTAATTTCAAAGGTCAGCGGAGAAGCATGGTGGCGTAGGAGGCAACCCCTTCGCCAAGCGAACCGGGTTTATTGGGTCACCATGTCATTGGGTGCTCGTGTGGTGCAGCAGATTAATGCGGCAGCGTCCCGGCTCTGAGGTTCATGGTCTACAGCCCAGTGTTACCTCTGGCTCAGCGGGCTCTTGTGTGGCTGGAGATGTCCCCTAAATGAGGAAAATGTACGTGAGGAATTACACAGTGCAGTTCAAGACCCCGAAGCCCCTCCAGTCCTCCGGGGCACCGTTCTGCACTGACCTTCCTTGGGAAGGGAGCATGCAGACAGAGAAGACCCCTTTGGGGATCAATATCAAATTAGCTGTGTTATATTTAGAACGTATGCAGATTCTCCTCAAAGATTCTCACATAACACAAATTATTCGCTGCAAAATATGCAACGCAGCGGGCTGAAAGTATGCAATGGACATAGTAGGCGAAACAGAATGCAGCTGAATGCGGATGGCATGTCACAGCATACATACAGTATGTTGCTTTTTCAGCATGTTCGCTGGACATTGCACGGTGGTTTTGAAAAGCATGTCGCTGTTCATTCATTCACTTCCCTTAATCTCTGAGAATTTAGAGCAATTTGAAAGCAGCAGCAGCAGCAGCAGCAGCAGCAGCAGCCAGTGTCCAGAGACTAATCCAGGTCTCACGGCAGGAACTACAGCTCTCCGTCCATGCAGCCCACCTCCCCCATCTCTGTCTGTCTGTCAGTCTGTCTGCCTGTCTCTTCTAGTCTCTCTTTCTGTTTTCTCTTGTCTTTTCTTCTCCCGTCCATCTCTTCCTCCGCCATCTCCCGTAGACATCACTGCTGATTAGGGCCGAGCGTAGAAACCGGTTGCAGGGCTTACTCATTGTCCATATAAACCATTACTGCCCTGTCTCAGGGAATAATCCATCAGTGCACAACTCTAAACAGAGTGCTGTCGCTGCTGTTCCTGCCTCCGCTGCTGCACTTCGCCCCACATGCAGCTGCACACGGCCTGAGCCATCTGCCCTCGGTGACACAACACGGAACAAACAACAGGAGCCATCCGAGGCACTCCTTTTGCCTTTTTTTCTAGTGTCTTAGGAGGCGGTGTTTTAATCTGACAGAGGTCATGCGTTCATCCCTCAGGCTCTGGTGTAAAGTTACACACTCGTTGCTTCTGATTGTGCGACCTGCTCGCCGAAATAAGAAGGGCGCTGACAGAAATGTTTGACTCATTTGCGGGGAGGCACCACGGGCTAATTGATCAGTCATGACTGCAGCAATGTAAGTGGCACCGCACTCGGTACATTAACGGAGCACGTTGAGTAGCAACGTGAGACATCATTAGTTTTCTCCTTCACGTTTTTCTTTTCATTTGCAGGGTTTTTTCTTTCTTTTTTTTCTTGTGATTTTGATAGACTCTATTGGTCCCCCGTAGGGACAGTACACGCTGCATGTAACCCATCCTAGCTGTGTAGCTAGGAGCAGTGGGCAGCCGCCGCGCAGCACCCGGGGACCAACTCCAGTTGGTCTTGCCATGCCTCGGTCAGGGGCACAGACAGGAGTACTGACCCTAACGTGCATGGCTTTTTGATGGTGGGGGAAACCGGAGCAACCGGAGAAACCCCGCCGCAGACACAGAAGAACATGCAAACTCCACACAGAAAGGACCTGGGGCGGCCTGGGGTTCGAACCCAGGACCTTCTTGCTGTGAGGCAACAATGCTAACCAATTGCAATGCTAATCCACCACAGACACAGGTAGAACACGCAAACTCCACACAGAAAGGACGACACCCCCCCCAAGGTTGGACAACCCCAGAGGTTCGAACCCAGGACCTTCTTGCTGTGAGGCGACAGTGCTAACCACTGCACCACTGTGCCGCCCAAGGATGTGAACTGCTGCAGCATCTATGACCAGTGTCACCATTTTTAGAGAACGGGTTTCAGGTCCTGGGTCTCGAGAGACAAACTCCATATGTTGCCACTCACAAACAGGCAAGTAAAAGTCACTTGAGGGTGAACCGCTGGCTTCGGGGCTGGCTTTGACATTAGCCATTGTCCAGGCCTTGACTGCTGATTTGTCACAGAGCCAACCGTCTGTGGTTGGTCAGTCATCCATTGTTGTCTACCAGACTGGCAGTGGAGAGATGATTGGCACTAATGGACATTCACCTTGCATGCCTCGGCCTGGTCAGGAGGGGTATTTACAGGTGACAGACACTGCTCTTCGCAGCCCAGTTATACACAGTAGCATGGTGTAGCATTCAGGGTGAAAAGAACCTTGGGGGGGGGGAATATATATATATATATATAAAGGAATTACTTTCTCCAATGAAATATCACTTCTTTTACAGGGCCCAGACAGCAGCTCATAAGATTATGAGCAAACACATTAGGTGGAATGTTTCGGTGGATTTTACATGGACGGACTCCGTAAAATAATCAGGGCATAGATAAAACGGCATGTTCTGAAACTCACTTTAAAGCCTTTCATCATTTTCAAATAGTAAAAGTGCCCCGCTGAGATCATCCAGCTGTAAGTGCCCCATTTTCTCCACTGCAAATGGCACTCCAAGGTCACAGTAAAACATAACCACAGATACTTTATCCCTGGGCAGTGCACCGCCATATGAGATGACACGCAGCGGGCATCTTCTCTCAACTTTTTCCCAAGTAACAATTTTCCTTCATGAATAATTTAGTTGTTGACCAATTAAAGTCTTGCGCTGACTAAAAGGCAGAACAAAGGCATGCCATTCAAAGTTACTCAGGGCAGACGGGGAAGAACATGCAATTAAAGGCTGCAGATTCCCTTTTTAGGGAACAACATCTATGCAGCATTGACAAATCTTTTACGATTCACTTTGCAAATGACAACAGTATCGAGCGGCGGTGATTTTATTGATTTTTCTCAAAAGTAAATCCTGAGGTCTGCAAAAGGGGCCGCTGTCTGAGAGAAAACTGACCTATAATCTATCTGCATGTGCACATCGCTATTAATAGCATTCTGTTTGCGCTTGTGCAAGAGGCGCCATACACACTAGCAAACTGGTGAGTCAGTTTTGTGCATCAACTTAATGAATTACACAGGAAGGACATAAGTCTGGATTACATCGGTTCTCCTGGCTGCGTTTGCAGTTACTTGGGACACGAAGGCTGAGTGTAACCTAGAAGGAGCGTGTCAAAAAGGATGTCCTCGTACTCAGGGCCAGACAACGATGCAAAGACAAAAAGATGAGTTTCTTGCAGCCCCATCACAAAACCATCACACTGCATCTGGAATACCCAGTGCAGAGAGGATGAATAAAAACATGTTGTCTCTCCGTCTCCCTGCAGGCCGGCCGGTGGCAAAGAGATGCGGAAGAGCTGAAGCTGTCTATAAGGCTGCCCTCTCTTGGGGAAGAGTTTGGGAGGATCAGTTCATTACCAGTGTTGTCAAACTGCCGTTAGGGTTTAATGGAGTGATTACCTCATCCCAGCCATCCCATCTGAGTGATCAGGGTTACCATAGCAACTGGCATGCTCCGGCGGGGGTTCACTATTTGCCCTTATCCCTGTGAGAACGTATGCATCTTGTTTAATCATCCACATGCAGGGGTTCCCTTTCCTCAGAGCATTTGATTCGGTCGAGAAATACGATGGGGTGGTGTGCCGTATTGTAAAACTGTCAAGCGGTTGGAGAGTTTAAAAACACAATTCTTTCAGTTTCGCTACAGCTGGATGATTCTCATTTGCTGCTCCAAAAACATGACGGCCCTCATGGTATCTACCACGCTTGTCTAGTCAATATGCTTTCCAACTGGGTGTGTGTTACAGTTTGGTCTGCAGGCCCAGACAAGCCCCGTCTCTCCATCGCCTCTGTGGTCGGCGCACCTAACTCAGGGCGACTCTCGCTGTGGGTAGTCTGACTCCACGAATCAGCCTCACTGGGGAGCAAACAATACAACAAAAAAAACCCCAAAGAAATCCGTCTTCCCATTCGAAGTGACTCATGGCGTTGCAGCCTCGGCTCACATGGATGGCGTTGCAACCTGCGCAAAGTCACGGATTTTCCAGAAAAGAATTTTCTGATGGGCAAAAGCACTCCGAAATAAAACGATAAAACGATGCCGAGCATAATCCACTACTTTCATTATGCTCATGGAAAGACAGACTTACTGTGGTTTGTGTAAAATATATGTGCTCGGCAGAGACACGACGGAGACAACATATCTCGAGTGCTCACAGCATATTTCATGGCTTACACATAATGTGGGTCTGCGGCGACTGCAGGACAGCAAATGTTGTTTTCATCTCTGACGACTCATTAAAAATGAAAAATGTATGGTTGTGCAATTGAATCTCTGACGGGCATCTTTTGTCAAACGCCAAAGGTGTGTTTCCAGCAGCAATACTGGCTGCTAAGCATCCTTTAACCAAATATCCCCCCAGGAAATGGAAAGCATCGCCGGTGCTTCTCACACTGCACCTCTCTGTGACCTTTACGGGCAACCGTTTTACTGTCCGTCGCACAAAGGTCACCTGTAATGATGGAAGATTAAACAGTCGCTCATAATTGTGAAGATGTCCGATGAAAGATGAGGTCTCGACAATTTGATGCAATCTCATGCTCGAGTTCCCCTGTATTAAAACACCACGAGTGTAAAAATGAATCAGGCGATCGTGATTTACTACGATGAGACCCGGGATCAGTTCATTAGTTATATTGATCCCTGGACAATCCTCTAAATTGCCTTTTAAAAGTTGGATGCTGCAGAATGCAAACCCCTGCCAGCACAGTGGCGAAGTCTTGTGAGTCCTTACGATTAAGTCTGTTTACAAGAGAAACGGTTGTGGCTTGCTGAACTTTAACAGTAATTGAGATTCGCACTCCATCAGGGGTAAATGGCTTCATGAGGACATCATGTGGTAGTGAAGGCAAAGTACAGCGAGGTGTTTTACTGTGCATACAAATAGATGTTGGTATATGATATCTGGATATAGTCTGCAACAGAGGTCTTCAACGTTTTTCAGGCCAAGGACCCCTTGGCTGATAGAGACACGGTGGAGGGACCCCCTATTACATATCATATAAAATGTGTTGCTTATTAAACCGTGCCAACAATAATGTGTAGGGCAGCCGGTAGTGCCATGTATAAAAGTACTCTGTAATGGTCTATACAATGTTCAGGCATTAAAATAATAATGATTGACAGATTCATATATTCATAAAACATGTTTTTTTTTAAAATTCTTTTTGACACGTCCGCGGATTCATCCAATGGTAACACAAAAGCCTCCGCCAACCTCAGCTTCTCTACTAGTTGCACCCTCACATCAGATGCCATGTCATCAATACGGCGAGCAGTGGTTGTGTCGGACAGCAGGATGCTTTTCAGTTTGTTAACATACTCATCAGTCCCAGATGTTGTTTTGCACATATCACTGGCTGCAGGCAGCATTACATCCTCTGCAGTTGTGTACGGCTTTTTGTTGTGAGCGAACCAAAGAGCTAATTGATAAGAGGCTTTCAGAGCTCACCAGCTTCAGCTGACTGTCTCACCCATGTCTGCTGGCCTTTGAGAGGTTTGAGACGGGCCTGAAAGTGTTCCACTGGTTTCTCTTTCAAGTGAGTATGGGTTGTCTCCACGTGGCGCTGCAGCTCAGATGGCTTCATATTGGTCTGACAGCACAGCAGAGCAGAGCAGATAATAACAATAATAATAATAATAATAATAATAATAATAATAATAATAAGGTACGTAGAAGTTCAACCCCTCCTCCAAGGGGCACGGACCGGGCAACGCCAGTATGGCAAGCCAGCAATACAAGCAGCCAAAGAGCCCCGAGGCTCTAACGTACCGGGTCGGCATCCGGCGGGGGTTAGCCTGCCTCATGGGCAGGAGAGGCTCTTTAACTTTGGTCGGTAACTCTCCTAGATCTGGTATCTCAAAAAAATACTGGTGGTTGTGCAACCTAAAATTCACTAAAACTTTTATTATGGAAACTCGTATTACCAGATATTCATACCGCATCGGTCGTCGCGTGGGTTACCTAGGACCGTGATCTTCAGTGAGGAACCAGACTGAGATCGCAAAGTGTGCTACTGGAACAAACTCTACCCAAAATGCACCTGAGGATCACCACACCGAGGACATTCCTTTAAAGAGGCCCTCATGTTGCACCATCTCAAAACCCCACTAAAGCCAGTTGACAGAAATGGTCTAGGGAAGAGTACAAAGAAGTCATGGAAGCCTTCTACACCGCTTCCTTCAACCCAAAAACATCAGTAATTCAAAGCACCTATGACATCTGGCGTGCCAATAACCCCACAAACAGGCTGAATCTAGACGCCAACAAACTTGCAAATGTCCACCGTGATATCGTCAATAAGAAAAGACTAACCGAAATGGAGCTGCAAGCCATCCAAGCAGGAGTAAAGCAGAGAGATGAGAATGTAAAACCCGATGAGAGGGATACAAACGCAGATCCAGAGGAGCAAAATGAAGACACGAATCACAACAATGAGAGAACTGATAAGCCAGTGACCAAAAACCACCGAACAAAGATGAACAGTCAGCACAATGAAAGAAAGCATCCTTAGAAAATACAAAATAGCCAAAGAAACCCCAATAGGCCAGAGACCACCAATTCCAAAGATAAAAAGTGATCAGCGCTCAAAATCAGCCATAGAAACAGCAAACAAAGCCATCAGCCAGATAAAAGACCAACTGCCAGAAGTGCTGTCCCTCACAGACATTAACCACCTTGTCTATGCAACTGCCTCTGCCATCACTGAATCACCGGGCATCAAACACAAGAGGAGGAACAGACCAAGAAAAGATAACCAACCAAAATGGAAAAAGAAAATTGAAAGTGAAATACCCAAAATTAGGGGAGACATATCTACACTAAATGAGTTTAAAAACGAGAAACCAGCCAAAGAAAAATGAAAAAGAGCACTAATCAGGAAGCACAACATCGAACAGAAAGAGCAAATACTAACAGCCATTGAAAAATGGAAACAACAACTACAAGCAAAAGCCCAACGAGTGAAAAGGTTCGATAAGAGACAAAAGTTCTTCCACCAGAACAAAACTTACAAAGAAAACGCAAAGAAATTCTATAGAGAACTAGGGAAAAGGTCCCATTGAGGTCAAAGAACCCCCTAAAATTGATGAAGTAGAGAACGTCTGGAGCAACATCTGGGAAAAACAAAAGAATTACAAAAAAAATCGCTGAATGGATCGGCCAAATAGAAACAGAGAACATCCAAACCACAAGAATGGCCACAAATAACCCTAGAAGAAACAAAAACAGCAATACAGAAGTCCAGTAACTGGAAAGCCCCTGGTAACGACAGGATAGCAAACTTCTGGATCAAGAACTTACCATCTTTACACCAAGATCTGACAAACGCCTACAATGGATGCATCAGCAGCCCAGAAACCTGCCCTGAGTGGCTCACAACTGGTACCACCTACCTACTTTCTAAAACAGAAGACCCCAAAAACCCTAAAAACTATCGTCCCATCACATGTCTCCCTACAACCTACAAGTGGTTCATGATGAGGTGCAGGGTCTCGCCAGTGGTTCATGATGAGGTGCAGGGTCTCGCCAGTGGTTCGTGATGAGGTGCAGGGTCTCGCCAGTGGTTCGTGATGAGGTGCAGGGTCTCGCCAGTGGTTCATGATGAGGTGCAGGGTCTCGCCAGTGGTTCGTGATGAGGTGCAGGGTCTCGCCAGCGGTTCGTGATGAGGTGCAGGGTCTCACCAGTGGTTCATGATGAGGTGCAGGGTCTCGCCAGTGGTTCATGATGAAGGTCTGTCAGTTTCTTCGTTAAGAAGTTACAAAGCGATCCATTGTAGATCACAGTAACGTAAGAATGGTCGTATACTTAGACTAATAATACCTACCTATTTGGCCAGTATGGCATGCAATTACTTCCAGTGTTTGATTGGCGCCACACAGAGTGGTGTAGCACACACAAAGTGGTGTAGCACATACAGAGTGGTGTAGCACACACAGAGTGGTGTAGCACATACAGGGTGGTGTAGCACACACAGAGTGGTGTAGCACACACAGAGTGGTGTAGCACATACAGAGTGGTGTAGCACATACAGAGTGGTGTAGCACATACAGAGTGGTGTAGCACATACAGAGTGGTGTAGCACATACAGAGTGGTGTAGCACACAGAGTGGTGTAGCACACACAGAGTGGTGTAGCACATACAGAGTGGTGCACACGCAGAGTGGTGTAGCACATACAGAGTGGTGTAGCACATACAGAGTGGTGTAGCACACGCAGAGTGGTGTAGCACATACAGAGGGGTGTAGCACATACAGGGTGGTGTAGCACACACAGAGTGGTGTAGCACATACAGAGTGGTGTAGCACACGCAGAGTGGTGTAGCACATGCAGAGTGGTGTAGCACATACAGAGTGGTGTAGCACATACAGAGTGGTGTAGCACATACAGAGGGGTGTAGCACATACAGGGTGGTGTAGCACACACAGAGTGGTGTAGCACATACAGGGTGGTGTAGCACACACAGAGTGGTGTAGCACATACAGAGTGGTGTAGCACACACAGAGTGGTGTAGCACACACAGAGTGGTGTAGCACATACAGAGTGGTGTAGCACACGCAGAGTGGTGTAGCACATACAGAGTGGTGTAGCACATACAGAGGGGTGTAGCACATACAGGGTGGTGTAGCACACACAGAGTGGTGTAGCACATACAGAGTGGTGTAGCACATACAAAGTGGTGTAGCACACACAAAGTGGTGTAGCACACACAGGGTGGTGTAGCACATACAGAGTGGTGTAGCACACACAAAGTGGTGTAGCACATACAGGGTGGTGTAGCACATACAGAGTGGTGTAGCACACACAAAGTGGTGTAGCACTATATCCTCCTACTGCTCCTCCAACATATGGCAAACAGTCTGATGCACACAGACGTGTGTTCACTGAGTTTGATGTGTGGATTTGTTGATCACCAGATTATTAGCAATGGATTATTTGCATGTTATATCCTGCTTATTTACATATTCCAAATAAATCATCATCATCACCACCATAATCATCATCATCATCATCACCACCATAATCATCATCATCATCATCATTATTATGCCTGAACTGTATGTTGGCTTTGGTTAAACCTTGTGCAACACATTACAGCAGCATCTGACCTGTATGAAAAAGGACACAGTCTCAAGCTGGAGACACAGAAAACAGACTCAAAGTCGTCATAGCAGCAGTTCAGACGTTGGGGAAACACCGTTTGGGGAGCTGATATTCCAGATACTCTGGAGTGTACACTGTCAGATAAAATGCATGCTTTGATTTAAAATGTGTTACATTAAGGCGGCACGGTGGCGCAGTGGTTAGCATGGTCGCCTCACAGCAAGAAGGTCCTGGATTCGAGCCCCGGGGTAGTCCAACCTTGAGGGTCGTCCTCTGTGTGGAGTTTGCATGTTCTCCCCATGTTTTTGTGGGTTTCTTCCGGGTGCTCCGGTTTCCTCCCACAGTCCAAAGACATGTAGGTCAGGTGGATTGGCCGTACTGAATTCTCCCTAGGTGTGAATGTGTGTGTGTGGGTGTGTGTGTGTGTGTGTGTGTGTGTGGGCCCTGTGATGGACTGGCAGCCTGTCCAGGGTGTTTCCCAACCTGCTGCCCAGTGACTGCTGGGATAGGCTCCAGCATCCCCACCACCCTGAGAGCAGGATAAACGGTTCGGATAATGGATGGATGGATAATGGATGGATGGAGTCGAGACTATAAATGTGCAAAACACTACACACACCAAGACATCCCATGAAATCTGAGGTCAAGTCAGGTCAAGTGTATTTAGCTCACATTCAAAATACTCTGGGTTGTACAAAAAGAGTTAAAATGTTTGACTGAGTATGAGTGAGTATGAGTGAGTATGAGTGAGTATGAGTGAGTATGACTGAGTATGCATCAAGTCAAGTCAAACTTTATTTATACCACACATTTCATACACAGGGCAACACAACGTGCCTCACATAAAATGACAATATGACTGTAACTCAGTCATAAATATGCATATCAACAGGTGTTAGTGCAGGTTAAACAAATATTAAAATATACAAAATACACACACACCAAAAACTTAGCCGTAGGCTGTTTTAAAAAGGAAGGTTTTTAACCTGCTTTTAAACGTGTCAGTGTGGGGGCCACTCTCAGGTCCTCAGGCAGGGTTTTAACTTGCCCATCAAGACAAGTTAAAACGGTTGTCTCAGCTTGGGCCCCGTATCAATAGAGACTGTGGCTTGGGCCCCGTATCAATAGAGACTGTAGCTTGGGCCCCATATCAATAGAGACTGTAGCTTGGGCCCCGTATCAATAGAGACTGTAGCTTGGGCCCCATATCAATAGAGACTGTAGCTTGGGCCCCGTATCAATAGAGACTGCAGCTTGGGCCCCGTATCAATAGCGACTGCAGCTTGGGCCCCGTATCAGTAGAGACCAGCTTGGGCCCCATATCAATAGAGACTGTAGCTTGGGCCCCATATCAATAGAGACTGCGGCTTGGGCCCCGTATCAATAGAGACTGTAGCTTGGGCCCCATATCAATAGAGACTGTAGCTTGGGCCCCATATCAATAGAGACTGCGGCTTGGGCCCCGTATCAATAGAGAATGTAGCTTGGGCCCCATATCAATAGAGACTGTAGCTTGGGCCCCATATCAATAGAGACTGCGGCTTGGGCCCCGTATCAATAGAGACCAGCTTGGACCCCGTATCAATAGAGACTGCGGCTTGGGCCCCGTATCAATAGAGACTGTAGCTTGGGCCCCATATCAATAGAGACTGTAGCTTGGGCCCCATATCAATAGAGACTGCAGCTTGGGCCCCGTATCAATAGAGAATGTAGCTTGGGCCCCATATCAATAGAGACTGTAGCTTGGGCCCCATATCAATAGAGACTGTAGCTTGGGCCCCGTAACAATAGAGACCAGCTTGGACCCCGTATCAATAGAGACTGTAGCTTAGGCCCTTTATCAATAGAGACTGTAGCTTGGGCCCTGTATCAATAGAGACCAGCTTGGGCCCCACATCAATAGAGACTGCAGCTTGGGCCCCACATCAATAGAGACCAGCTTGGGCCCTGTATCAATAGAGACCAGCTTGGGGCCCTTTATCAATAGAGACTGTATCTTGGGCCCCACATCAATAGAGACCAGCTTGTGGCCCTTTAGCAATAGAGACTGCAGCTTGGGCCCCACATCAATAGAGACCAGCTTGGGCCCTGTATCAATAGAGACTAGCTTGGGGCCCTGCATCAATAGAGACTGTAGCTTGGGCCCTGTATCAATAGAGACTGTAGCTTAGGCCCCACATCCATAGACACCAGCTTGGGCCCTGTATCAATAGAGACCAGCTTGGGCCCTGTATCAATAGAGACCAGCTTGGGCCCCGTATCAATAGAGACTAGCTTGGGCCCTGTATCAATAGAGACTGTAGCTTGGGCCCTGTATCAATAGAGACCAGCTTGGGTCCTACATCAACAGAGACTAGCCTGGGGCCCTGCATCAATAGAGACTGTAGCTTGGGCCCCACATCAATAGAGACCAGCTTGGGCCCCGTATCAATAGAGACTGTAGCCGTAGGCTGTCTTAAAAAGTAAGGTTTTTAACCTGCTTTTAAGCGTGTCAGTGTGGGGGCCTCTCTCAGGTTCTCAGGCAGGGTTTTAACTTGCCCATCAAGACAAGTTAAAACGGTTGTCGCAGCTTGGGGCCCTTTATCAATAGAGACTGCAGCTTGGGCCCCGTATCAATAGAGACTGTAGCTTGGGCCCCACATCAATAGAGACTGTAGCTTGGGCCCCATATCAATAGAGACCAGCTTGGGCCCTGCATCAATAGAGACCAGCTTGGGGCCCTTTATCAATAGAGACCAGCTTGGGCCCTGTATCAATAGAGACTGTAGCTTGGGCCCCGTATCAATAGAGACTGTAGCTTGGGCCCTGTATCAATAGAGACTGTAGCTTGGGCCCCACATCAATAGACACCAGCTTGGGCCCTGTATCAATAGAGACTAGCTTGGGCCCTGTATCAATAGAGACCAGCTTGGGGCCCATATCAATAGCGACTAGCTTGGGCCCTGTATCAATAGAGACTAGCTTGGGGCCCTGCATCAGTAGAGACTGTAGCTTGGGCCCCACATCAATAAACACCAGCTTGGGCCCTGTATCAATAGAGACTAGCTTGGGCCCCATATCAATAGAGACCAGCTTGGGCCCCATATCAGTAGAGACTGTAGCTTGGGCCCCGTATCAATAGAGACCAGCTTGGGCCCCGTATCAATAGAGACTGTAGCTTGGGCCCTGTATCAATAGAGACTAGCTTGGGCCCTGTATCAATAGAGACCAGCTTGGGCCCCGTATAAGTAGAGACTGTAGCTTGGGCCCCGTATCAATAGAGACCAGCTTGGGCCCTGTATCAATAGAGACTAGCTTGGGCCCTGTATCAATAGAGACCAGCTTGGGCCCCACATCAATAGACACCAGCTTGGGCCCTGTATCAATAGAGACTAGCTTGGGCCCTGTATCAATAGAGACCAGCTTGGGGCCCATATCAATAGAGACTAGCTTGGGCCCTGTATCAATAGAGACTAGCTTGGGGCCCTGCATCAATAGAGACTGTAGCTTGGGCCCCACATCAATAAACACCAGCTTGGGCCCTGTATCAATAGAGACTAGCTTGGGCCCCATATCAATAGAGACCAGCTTGGGCCCCATATCAGTAGAAACTGTAGCTTGGGCCCCGTATCAATAGAGACCAGCTTGGGCCCCGTATCAATAGAGACCAGCTTGGGCCCCGTATAAGTAGAGACTGTAGCTTGGGCCCCGTATCAATAGAGACCAGCTTGGGCCCCGTATCAATAGAGACCAGCTTGGGCCCCGTATAAATAGAGACCAGCTTGGGCCCTGTATCAATAGAGACTGCAGCTTGGGCCCCGTATCAAGAGACTAGCTTGGGCCCCGTATCAATAGAGACTAGCTTGGGCCCTGTATCAATAGAGACTGTAGCTTGGGCCCCGTATCAATAGAGACTGTAGCTTGGGCCCCGTATCAATAGAGACTGTAGCTTGGGCCCCGTATCAATAGAGACTGTAGCTTGGGCCCCGTATCAATAGAGACCAGCTTGGGCCCCGTATCAATAAAGACTGTAGCTTGGGCCCTGTATCAATAGAGACTGTAGCTTGGGCCCCGTATCAATAGAGACTGTAGCTTGGGCCCCGTATCAATAGAGACTGTAGCTTGGGCCCCGTATCAATAGAGACTGTAGCTTGGGCCCCGTATCAATAGAGACTGTAGCTTGGGCCCCGTATCAATAGAGACCAGCTTGGGCCCGTATCAATAGAGACTGTAGCTTGGGCCCCGTATCAATAGAGACTGTAGCTTGGGCCCCGTATCAATAGAGACTGTAGCTTGGGGCCCCGTATCAATAGAGACTGTAGCTTGGGCCCCGTATCAATAGAGACTGTAGCTTGGGCCCCGTATCAATAGAGACTAGCTTGGGGCCCTGCATCAATAGAGACTGTAGCTTGGGCCCCACATCAATAAACACCAGCTTGGGCCCTGTATCAATAGAGACTAGCTTGGGCCCCATATCAATAGAGACCAGCTTGGGCCCCATATCAGTAGAGACTGTAGCTTGGGCCCCGTATCAATAGAGATCAGCTTGGGCCCCGTATCAATAGAGACCAGCTTGGGCCCCGTATAAGTAGAGACTGTAGCTTGGGCCCCGTATCAATAGAGACCAGCTTGGGCCCTGTATCAATAGAGACCAGCTTGGGCCCCGTATCAATAGAGACCAGCTTGGGCCCTGTATCAATAGAGACTGTAGCTTGGGCCCCGTATCAATAGAGACTGTAGCTTGGGCCCCGTATCAATAGAGACTAGCTTGGGCCCCATATCAATAGAGACTAGCTTGGGCCCCGTATCAATAGAGACTGTAGCTTGGGCCCCGTATCAATAGAGACTGTAGCTTGGGCCCCGTATCAATAGAGACTGTAGCTTGGGCCCCGTATCAATAGAGACCAGCTTGGGCCCCGTATCAATAGAGACTGTAGCTTGGGCCCCGTATCAATAGAGACTGTAGCTTGGGCCCCGTATCAATAGAGACTGTAGCTTGGGCCCTGTATCAATAGAGACCAGCTTGGGCCCTGTATAAATAGAGACTGTAGCTTGGGCCCTGTATCAATAGAGACTGTAGCTTGGGCCCCGTATCAATAGAGACTGTAGCTTGGGCCCCGTATCAATAGAGACTGTAGCTTGGGCCCTGTATCAATAGAGACCAGCTTGGGCCCTGTATCAATAGAGACTATAGCTTGGGCCCCGTATCAATAGAGACCAGCTTGGGCCATGTATCAATAGAGACCAGCTTGGGCCCTGTATCAATAGAGACTATAGCTTGGGCCCCGTATCAATAGAGACCAGCTTGGGCCATGTATCAATAGAGACTGTAGCTTGGGCCCCGTATCAATAGAGACCAGCTTGGGCCATGTATCAATAGAGACCAGCTTGGGCCCTGTATCAATAGAGACTATAGCTTGGGCCCCGTATCAATAGAGACCAGCTTGGGCCATGTATCAATAGAGACTGTAGCTTGGGCCCCCTATCAATAGAGACCAGCTTGGGCCCCGTATCAATAGAGACCAGCTTGGGCCCCGTATCAATAGAGACCAGCTTGGGCCATGTATCAATAGAGACTGTAGCTTGGGCCCCCTATCAATAGAGACCAGCTTGGGCCCCGTATCAATAGAGACCAGCTTGGGCCCCGTATCAATAGAGACCAGCTTGGGCCCCGTATCAATAGAGACTGTAGCTTGGGCTCTGCATTGCGACGCGGGGTTGGAACAAACGCCCCTTGTAGGGTGTGATTGGGGATCCCTACTATATGCAAACACACTCCCCCTGACCTTTTGGGGCCCCTCGTGGTCCGGGGCTCCGGGGCACTCGCCTGGCATGCCCGGTCCGTTATCCAGCCTTGGACTTTCAACGTGGTTTCAACAAGTAAACCAGGATAATGACTTCCAAATGAAAAGAAAAGTGTTGTGAGAAGGCGGCCTGGCGCGCGTGTACACCTGTAAGAGGATCAATCAGATCAAATCAGTTTTATTTGTGCAGCCCAATATCACAAATTACACATTTGCCTCTGTGGGCTTAACAGCAACACAACATCCTGTCCTGCGGTGTGCAGGATAAAACGCGAGGTGCATTACCGCCCTCTGCTGGATAAAGCGGGGAAGTAAAGCTGTGGGGGGGGGGGGGCTCCAATATCTAGAGTAGATTTACTACCGCTTACTGCTCCCTGCTGTTGAATATTGGAAATGACAGAGTCGGCGTCCCGGAGACAGAAGAGCGCGCATGTAAAGTGGTTCAGCAATGCATGACGGGGCGGCGCCGTGTGCAGGACGTTGTGATCGATACCGGAATCAAAGTGCATCTCCACGGCGCGTCGGCGGGCGGCCCGGACTGGCGCGATAAATCAGCACTTCCTGGTTTACACGAGCGCCGCGTCACCTCCTGAATAAACCGGCTGATCTCTGCAGCGTGCCACGAGGAAGTCATGCGCTGCATAGACCGCTGCTGTTTTCAGGGACGGCGAGGATAACTCGACCCCTGACCTCGTACACCGGGCAGGGCTGCGTGTAAGTTGTAGTGACACGTGTCGGGCAGAAGAGGGCAGTGTTGACTATTATAAAAACAAGCGCTGGGACTAAAGCGTCCCAAGCCAGTCGTACAATAAATTCCGTTTGCTTTCAAAACTGCTGGCAGTGACGGCTTAATGCGGCACCGCATAGCATAGGTCTATCGGTAAATCTACAACTAAACCCCACCCTTTAACTGATAATTACATATTTGCCGTAACTAAAATTAATATGTCAAAACGTTTACAGGAGCCCTAAAATATCATTCTACAAAATCCCTTAACTATTTCTTTTTCCATAACTAGTCAAGGATAAGAGCTCCATAAGATTGCTTGGAGTATTTAATGATGGGAAGCTGCTATGAGGAGGAAGAAGGGTGGTGCTCTGTGCGTACTTCATTGACACCTCTACAGCAAGCATCTTATGTACTGTAACTTGGGCTCATTATCAATTCTCTAGCACGAGGCTATGATGCAGGCTGGCTCCAGACAGATGCTCCCAGAGTGACCTGTCTGGACCGACCAAACCTGCAGGAATGGTGATTAGAGGCATTACTGTGGTTTGGCTATGCATGGCAGTGTCACATTACCATACTGAAGATTAGCAGAGCAGGGCTGTAAGCCTGTTGAGGCACTTGTAGGGTGGTCAAAGTCATTGAGAGGACCGGAGACAGAGGGAAGCAAAAAACAAAAAAACAAAACAGTAATTTGTAGACACAAAGGGATAGATAGATAGATAGATAGATAGATAGATAGATAGATAGATAGATAGATAGATAGATAGATAGATAGATAGATAGATAGATAGATAGATAGATAGATAGATGCAAGCAGACAGTATACACCAATCAGCCAAAACATTAAAACCACTGAGAGGTAGTGAATAACACTGATTATCTGATTGTAATGGCACCTGTCATGGGGTGGGATATATTAGGCAGCAAGTGAACAGTCAGTTCTTGAAGTTAATATATTAGAAGCAAGAAAAATGGGCAAGCGTCAGGATCTGAGCGACTTTGTCCAAGGGCCAAACTGTGATGGCTGTACGACTGGATCAGAGCATCTCCAAATGACAGGTCTTGTGGGGTATTCTTAGTATGCAGTGGTCAGTACCTACCAAAAGTGGTCCAAGGAAGGGCAACCGGTGAACTGGCGACAGGGTTACGGGCGCCCAGGCCCATTGATTCACATGAGGAGCGAAGGCTAGCCCGTCTGGTCTGATCCCACAGAAGAACTGATGGAGCTCAAACTGCTGAAAAAGTTCATGCTGGCCATGATAGACAGGTGTCAGAACACACGGTACATCACAGCGTGCTGTGTATGGGGCTGCGTAGCTGCAGACCGGTCAGATTGCCCATGATGACCCCTGTCCACTGCCAAAAACACCTACAATGGCCACATGAGCATCAGAACTGGACTATGGAGCAGTGGAAGGAGGTGGCCTGGTCTGATGAATCACATTTTCTTTTACATCATGTGGACGGCTGGGTTCCCTGTGCGTCGTCTACCTGGGGAAGAGATGGCACCCACATGTACTATGGGAAGAAGTCAAGCTGGAGGAGGGAGTGGGATGCTCCGGGCAATCCAGAGGAATTGAATCGAGTGCAACTATAACCATGACCTGGATGAATGAGAACATTCACAGACATGCTCTGAGCAATGTTCTGCTGGGAAGCCTTGGGTCCTGGCATTCATGTGGATGTTCCTTTGACACGTGCCACCTATCTAAACATTGTTGCAGACCAGGTGCACCCCTCCATGGCATCGGCATTCCCTGATGGCCGTGGCCTCTTCCAGCAGGATAATGCGCCCTGTCACACTTCAGAAATTGTTCAGGAATGGTTTGAGGAACATGACAAAAAGGTCAAGGTGTTGCCTTGGCTGCAAAACATTAACACCACCTGCCTAATCTTGTGTAGGACCATCTCATACCATCAACACAGTACCGAACCGTCGAGGCATGGACTCCACAAGACCTCTGAAAGTGTCCTCTGGTATCTGGCACCAAGATGTTAGCAGCAGATCCTTTCTGTCCTGTAAGCTGCAAGGTGGGGCCTCCATGGATCAGACTTGTTTTTCCAGCACATCCCACAGATGCTTGATTGGATTGAGATCTGGGGAATTTGGAGGTCAAGGCGACACCTTGAAGTCCTTTTCATGTTCCTCAAACCATTCCTGAACCATTTCTGCAGTGGGACAGGGTGCATTATCCTGCTGAAAGAGGCCACTGCCATCAGGGAATACTGTTGCCATGAGGGCACCAACCTCCCAAGGAGACGGTGGTCAACCCTCAACAGATTCATGGCCCCTGCTTGTCTTCAAAGGTGGGGCAGCAGCCCAAGCCCACTTTGGGATTGTGGGGAGGAACAAACAATGGCACACATCATTTGAAGCTTGCCCTGTCCAAAGCCTAAGGAGGATTAGTCACCCTCCATACAGCAGATCAGGAGACAACCGCTAGACTCGAGGACTTTGCATTCGCTAAATAAATAAATTGCCATGAAGGGGTGCACCTGGTCTGCAGCGATGTTTAGGTAAGTGGCACTTGTCAAATTGATGCCCACAAGAATGGCCAGACCCTGGTTTTCCCAGCAGAACATTACCCAGAACATCACACTTCCTCCACCGGGTTGTCGTCTTCCCACAGTGTATCCTGGTGCCATAACTTCCCCAGGTAAACGGCGCACATGTACATACACGGCCATCCCCGTGATCTGAAAGAAAGTGGGACTCGGACCAGGTGACCTTCTTCCACTGCTCCAAGGTCCAGTTCTGAGGCTTGAGTGCCCATTGTAGGCACGTTCGATGGTGGACAGGGGCCCTCATGGGCACTGTGATTGGTCTCATACACAGCAGGGTGTGATGCACTGTGTGTTGTGACACATTCCTCCCGTGACCATCGTTAACATTTTCAGTGACTTGTGCCACAGTGGACCTTCTGTTGGTTCGGACCAGATGGGATAGCCTTCGTCACCCTTGCACATCGATGAGGCTTGGGCGCCCAACACCCTGTCCCGGTTTGTGGTTTGTCCCTCCTTGGACCACTGTCGGTAGGTACTCGCCACTGCTGACCGGGAGCACCCCACAAACCTTGCCGTTTCAGAGATGCTCTGACCCAGTCGTCTGGCCGTTACAACTTGGCCCTTGTCAAAGTCGCTCAGGTCTGTACTCCTGCCCACTTCTCCTGCATCCAACACATCGACTACAAGAACTGGTTGTTGGCTTACCATCTAATCTACCCAGACCTCGACATGTGCCCTTGTCTGGAGATGGTCAGTGTTATTCGGTCACCTCTGAGTGGTCGTAATGTTTTGGTTTGGTTCGGTTTCTGGCATGATTCAAAGAAGGAAGTCTTCTAGGAAACAGAGTAAGTATTCTTTAAAGTTGTGAGGAAAGGGGGAAGGTGTTAAAAGTCATTCATAAGTGTGGCACCGATGATGGCCGGTTTTTTTTGTGAGGGGGGAACTGGTGCCATACCTATGTAACATTCATTTCATTTGAATTATAAATCAGAGTAAGGGGAAGTCTATGTTCTTGGCTGATGAATATTTAAAGGATTGAGTATACAGATCATCATATTGACAAAGGGAGAATACTAATGTCCTCTTCTCTGAGTCTGATTAGAGGTTAAGGACAATGCTAACTGCATAATTTATTTTCATTCTTGCATTTTTGTACCTTTTGATTCACCTTTTCCTTTTAGGTTTGATAAATTCTTTGTGCAGAAGTTCAGTGTTTTGTCTGCTGCAACGGAGGAAAAAAGAAACACTAAAGGCGCGGCATGCAAATGAGGTGGCACCGGCACTGTCTGGGTTTTGCACACCGACGAAAGTTAACGGTCTATTTTAGCTTTTGTCGTACAAATGTGTACCAAGTGAACTTTCTGAAGTATTGGTCTGTACCTTCTACAGTAGCCGACACACAAACACACACACGGTGACAACTGTCCCCCCCCCCCCACTGACACACAGTGTGTTAAACTGAAGGTTGCGTTTAGCTGGTTGAGAACGAGGGCAGAGTTACATGCTTTTGTATCAATTTGTATCGCACCTCTCTCCAGTGAAATGTGCTTATTCAGGGAGTGAGAAAGGAGTAAAAGAAGGGGAAAAGAAAGGTAGAGCAGGAAGGAGAGCCGATGCAGGCGAGAGTGTCTAACAGTGAGGAAATCAATATGATGTAAATTATTAAGAGCTCAGGAATGCGTCTGACCCCTACTGTCTTGCAGCAGGCCGGGCTCTGAAGGCTGGCAGGTGGATGTGGGCTTGGACTCTCCCTCTAACACTCATTAGTGGCTGGGAGCCGGGGCTCCTTGTGAGTGGGAAGGCAGGGATCACAGCGGGGAAGTGATGGCCCAGGCCTCTCACATCCCGGCTCAGCCTTCGCTCCGGCTCCGCCAGCCTCTCCCTGGAAGCTCATTAGTAAGTGCACTGATGCATAAGAGCTAGTCATTAGCCGGGCTCTTTTTTTCAGTCTTCATCTCTCTTTCCCCTGACACCATGTCTGATCCTGAAGACCGGTGGCAGCGCCGGTTTAAAAGACGGGAGAGGTCTGCATTACCGCAGGTACTGTAACTAGATGAGGTGTGAGATTCTCTCACAGACAATAGCAGCCATTGGAAGTTTTTTTCTTTTTTTCTTTGCATCAATTTGGGGTGAGCGGTTCAGATGAAGTCCGTCCATAGCCCTTGAAACCAAAGAGTAAACATTAGCACTTGACCAGGACTTTGGCTGAGCGCCCCTTTCTTCCTCCATGGTTGGTTTTGATCTGGGGTATTTGCTTTTGCTGCTGGCCAGGTCTTCTCAGCACCTGATAGTTGCCCAGGCTTTGAGTAAATAAGATCTGGGGCCCAGGCCTCTTGGGGCTGCTGGGTAAATAAGGTCTCTGGTGTGCATAACGTGCCTGGCTGCAGGGTGAGCACTGGTCTAGAGGCCTTCAGAGACACACCAGCCCCCTTTTCTACACACCTCACTGTTTAATTCTCTCATCCTCTCTCACTCAAACCTGCTCTTTATTCTTCCCCTACCTACTGCCCAACCCCTCCCCCCCACACACGCACACCCACATGCACACACACATGCATGCATGCACGCACCCCCCACACACACAAACACACACACACATGCATGCATGCACGCACCCCCCACACACACAAACACACACACACATGCATGCATGCACACCCACACACACATGCATGCATGCACGCACCCCCCACACACACAAACACACACACACATGCATGCACGCACCCCCCACACACACCCAAACACACACACACATGCATGCATGCACACCCACACACACACACACTCCCAGCAGGCGTGCTGGTTAATGTTAGCAAGTTGTACTCATGAACATTTATGGCTTCTAAAGCACCAATAATGGGGCCCATGTGTGTCCAGCATCATGGAAGAGATTTGATCACTTATCCATGGCATGATGGGCATGGCATGATGGCCATGGCATGATGGACATGGCATGATGGGCATGGCATGATGGCCATGGCATGATGGACATGGCATGATGGGCATGACATGATGGGCATGGCATGATGGGCATGCCGTGATGGGCAGGCTGGTAAAGCAACAAGGCCACAGACCTCTTTAGATTTGCAGAATGCCTTCATGTCCTCAACCCTTTTTTTCAATACCACACAAGATACCTCACATCCTTTTTTTAGTATTCAATTATGTTTGAATGATGGCGAACAGACATGAACCACAAACAAAAAGTGAAGAGCCCGTGATTAAAAGTGTTTGAGCGTCACATACAATCAAGCTGCCCTCTCCGAGGAACAGTTTGGCATTTAGAGAGAGACATTAAATGTCATAAAGATAAATGACGATGATAACACCTGCAATGATGTAATTACTTTCACAATGGTAATCTTCCAAAGCCACAAACAAATGGATTTCATATACTACCAACAGATTAGACAATTTAACACTTAACGTCTCTTTGACTGATTAGTAAAACGCAAAGTGGTCATGAGGGACCTGAACCTACCGTCTTAATGCTGCTGAACCTACATGCCGCATATATTCCCGTACAACAATGTCTCATAGTAACCCTTCGCTAATGACAGTAGGCAGTAGTCCTATTTCTACCTCACGTAAATGGTCCTTTTTGCAGCCGTGGCAGCAGGAGTTGGGTGAGTTTTGCATCAGCTAGATAAGTGGGTAACTTTATGTGCCGTGGTGTCATTCAGTCAGTGCAAACGAGGGACTCGCCTTTGTGGAAGTTTACCGAGTCAAATCTCATCAGCTTAATGTGATCTGGCGCTGGCCATGCTGGATCCCCTTCATGCCAATTAATCCAGATTGTAACTCGCACAGACTCCTGCTGACCAATTCACATCCATTGTTGATAGTTTTTGGCTGCAGGAGCCCCAAAGTTTCCTTGTTAGAGCCAAAAAAACCACGAGAAGCCCACCACCTCTTTCAGCCCCATCATATTGTGTGTTGATTGCCAGCAATTAGTAAAAGCCAGGCAGGCTGAGAAATGACAAGACGGGGGCATGGGTGTTGCAGTGCATGGGCGGTGTTGGCTCACACGCCAGCTGAAAAGGTTCTACAATGTTGGTTAACCCGCGGGGTCACGGCTGATTCACCGGCGCAGGCAGAAAACAGGATTTATGTAACACAAATCGATACGCGGACAGACTTCTACCATCGCGGACCACCAATCCAGGCAACTTCTCTTTATCAGTCCAACATGACGCTAATGTGATTTTATTCCCGTTTAACCCGGCCAGTGAGGACTGTATTGGCAGGCCATGACAGACACGGTGAGAAGCACGCCGCCCTTGATTAGTTGGGGGAATACACACGGCATCACGCGGGGGCTGATGCAGTGGCGTGTTACGCGGGGTAAAGGCCTATCAGTCTTCTTGTTTCCTGCTGGGGGTCTTTTATCCAATGTTCGTCACGTCTGCCACCGTGAGAAGAACCGGCAATTTACATCCCCGGGTCTGAAAGTGTATCAAAAGGACTAATGACGGTGTACTTGGGTGTTGATCCCACTCGGCGCTGTCTGGAGTAAATGAGAATGAATGTAGTTTCCCCGGCTCCTCCACACCGCCAGCGTCCTCCAGCCAATCTCCCAGGCCCTCTTTACTCTCCCTGCCATCGGCCCTGATTTCATTAACACCACTTGTCAAGCAAACACAGTAGGACACACACACCTGGCTCAGAATGCCTGCGCAAACACACACACACGCACACCGCACACCCGCAAACACAATCGCTGCCGTGCAGATCGCTGTACAGTCGGACTCCTGCTCTCACAAGCTGGCAAGCCAATAATGTACAATTTGTTTAATTTCTTCCCGCTGAAGGGGGGAAATTGGAAAGAAACATGAGTGACGGGTAGTATTTTCCGAGCACTAAACAGCGAGGACAATAGGAGGGACAGAGCCGGGTGCCAGCTTCTATTCCGGGGGCCGCATTCCAATTGATTAGGAAGCTGGTGGAACAAACGCTGGTGACAGGGAGGGGAGGACGGTGCTGGTAACAGTCGGGCACGGTGCCAGCCGTACAGGCGCTCCCTCCCCGCGGATTCTCTCGCCGTTTGCTGAAACTCTCTCTCTCCACATGCACACTCACACACAGCGCACACACACACACACGCACACACACACACACACACACACACACACACACACACACACACACACACACACACACATTTAGAGTCACATTAATGATGCTCGTAACATCACCACTGCAATAACTCAGCTGAGTTACCAATTACTGCACGTTACGATATAAGGGCGGCACTGTGGTGCAGTGGTTAGTGCGGTCACCTCACAACAAGAAGGTCCTGGGTTCGAGCCCCAGGGTAGTCCAATCTTGGGGGTCGTCCCGGGTCGTCCTCTGTGTGGAGTTTGCATGTTCTCCCGGTGTCTGCGTGGGTTTCCTCCGGGGGCTCCGGTTTCCTCCCACAGTCCAAAGACATGTAGGTCAGGTTAATTGTTCCTAGGTGTGTGTGTGTGTGTGTGTGTGTGTGTGTGTGTGTGTGTGTGTGTGTGTGTGTGATGGACTGGCAGCCTGTCCAGAGTGTCTCCCCGCCTGCCGCCCGATGACTGTTGGGATAGGCTCCTGTGACCCTGAGAGCAGAATGAGCGGTTCAGATGATGGATGGGTGGATGATATAAGAATCAGGAACACTTTATTTGTCCTTTCATTTCATGTCGTTTCTCCCAGCCCACAGCAGTGCAACACAAAGATAAAAACACATCCAAAAACTACAAGAACACATATATCCAAACTAACTAACACATATATCCAAACTAACACGTATATCCAAACTAACACATATATCCAAACTAACACGTATATCCAAACTAACTAACACATATATCCAAACTAACACGTATATCCAAACTAACTAACACATATATCCAAACTAACACATATATCCAAACTAACTAACACATATATCCAAACTAACACGTATATCCAAACTAACTAACACATATATCCAAACTAACACGTATATCCAAACTAACACGTATATCCAAACTAACACGTATATCCAAACTAACACATATATCCAAACTAACACATATATCCAAACTAACTAACACATATATCCAAACTAACACATATATCCAAACTAACACATATATCCAAACTAACACGTATATCCAAACTAAAAGAATTTTTTTTTAAAAATCACTGTCCAATAGAACCAGGGGCATTTCCGGGATTTGAGGACATTCGGGGCTTAGCCCGGACTTCTGTAGGAAGATCCAGGGGGATTCTCCCCAGATAGCAAAACTGCTGTGGCCCGGACCCGTCCCACCCCCGCCCCTCATCCGGTCCACATACCACGTGGAATGATGGCACCTGGGCGATCCGCGCCTGTTTGCCAGATCTGGGCCAGAACCAAGCCATAGCAATGCCACATGTGCCACATATTTGGCAAACGTGGCCCATATTTGTTTTGTGGTATTTGGGCCATATTCACTATTTACCACACGGGCCACTTCAGGGTCACATCCTGATCACACGTTGCAGAGAGCGCCGCATCTTTGCCAAAAAGGCCCACATTTGATTTGGCATATCTGGGCCATTTTTGCTGATATACATGTGGGCCACTTCAGGCTCATGTTGTCAGGGCCAGAAGAAGGCCACCAGTGCCGCATCACTGCCTGAGGTGGCCCACATCCGGATGCTGTCTGGGTGCCCCGGAACACTGGTTTGATAAACAAGCTCTATTTTGGTGCTTTTTTATGCACTCTGGCACCTTATTTACATTCAGAGTCCATGTCTTAATCATTGGACATTTGTCCCTCAAAATCTGTTGATTACTCTCCAGATTGATTATGAATTGTGATGTTACAAATATTCGTAGTTGTCAGTAATTAGTATGAATGAGTCGTTACCGTTTGTTTTGTGGACATTTGTCAGGAGGCGCTGGTGACCGGGACACGTGCCCACATCCGGCCTCCCACCCGCAGACACGGCCGATTGTGTCTGTGGGGACGCCCGACCAAGTCGGAGGTAACGCGGGGATTCGAACCGCCGACCCCCCGTGTTGGTAGGCAACGGAATGGACCGCTACGCCACCCGGACGCCCCCCGCCTCTCTACTCGTCTCTTCCCCGCTTTGTGTCACGTGACTCAGCACTCCCCGTCAGAACCTCCCACATATGCGCGCGCGCACACGGAGTTCGTTTAGAGCAGTGTTTCTCAACCGGGGGTCCGCGGACCCCTAGTGGTCCGTGGTGTAATTGCAAGGGGTCCGTGAAAATAAAATGTCTTCCTATGACATTTATAGAAATAGGATTATTTTACTCAAATGTGACTGAGACCTTTATCTACCTAAACTATAAAGGGTAACAGGACTTTTTTCTCTAATTACATCTGTTTCACAAGTGTCATTTATTGTATTTTAATAAGAGATCTCGCTCCCGTTTGCATTGTTAAAAGTTACTGAATACATATTCTGTTTTGTTACATATATCTGAAAGTTACTGAATACATATTCTGTTTTGTTACATATATCTGAAAGTTACTGAATACATATTCTGTTTTGTTACATATATCTGAAAGTTACTGAATACATATTCTGTGTTGTTACATATATCTGAAAGTTACTGAATACATATTCTGTGTTGTTACATATATCTGAAAGTTACTGAATACATATTCTGTTTTGTTACATATATCTGAAAGTTACTGAATACATATTCTGTTTTGTTACATATATCTGAAAGTTACTGAATACATATTCTGTTTTGTTACATACATCTGAAAGTTACTGAATACATATTCTGTTTTGTTACATATATCTGAAAGTTACTGAATACATATTCTGTTTTGTTACATATATCTGAAAGTTACTGAATACATATTCTGTGTTGTTACATATATCTGAAAGTTACTGAATACATATTCTGTTTTGTTACATATATCTGAAAGTTACTGAATACATATTCTTTTTTGTTACATATATCTGAAAGTTACTGAATACATATTCTGTTTTGTTACATATATCTTAAAGTTACTGCATAAGAATTGTGTTTTGTTAACTATATCTAAGTTACAACTGAAAGCTCTTATTTTTGCCCCAAAGAGTGAATAAATGCTATAATGCAATTTAAAATGCAGTTTCTACTGTTTCTATCAAATTGCACCCCCCCCCCCAAGATCAGGTGGAGGGGTCCTCAGGGTAGATCAAAAACACGCAGGGGGTCCAGGACCCCAAAAAGGTGGAGAACCACTGGTCTAGAGGGGCGCGTGTACTTGGCGGCCTGTTACGCCGCGAAGCCTGTCGGACACTCACACGCCTCACGTTTCCTTGGCGGGCTTCGCACAAGCTTACTTTTTAAAAACGTTTATTTCCGATTTTCCCAATTTAGTGGCCAATCGATCCCTATTCTAGTTCAAACCCCCACCCTCGTACTGCGCATGCGGTCACCACCTGCGCCTCTCCGGCCGGCAGTCTGGAAGGAGACGCGTTAATGTGACGACAGCAAGCCGACTCCGCCCCCTCCCGGAAACGGCGCTGCCGGTTATTGCCGCTTCATCGAGTCCGGCCGTAGTCGGATCTGACGAGACCGGGGCGCCCCGGTCCCCAGTGGGCAACTGCATCGACACAAAGCCGATGCTTAGACCGCTACACCACCGCGGACTACATAGGCTTACAGTTAACATTATATTCGGGGCTACACTCAAAACGTTTGGGCTTTAAGCCCGGCAAAATGACCTGGCGACGCCGACGAATGGGCTAGCAGTTGTTAGCTTAGCCCGCCTGGCTTCCGCGTCCTCTTAGACCGCCCTCGGTGTTTCCTCTTAGGGCGCAGCTCCAGGCGGGGCCGTGGTCTCTGGACCCACAGCACGCAGCAGGCCAAGCTCTCCCAGCCGATCCAGCGCCAGCTGTCCCAGCCGATCCGGCGCCAGCTCTCCCAGCCGATCCGGCGCCAGCCGATCCAGCACCAGCTCTCCCAGCCGATCCAGCACCAGCTCTCTCAGCCGATCCGGCGCCAGCCGATCCAGCACCAGCTCTCCCAGCCGATCCGGCGCCAGCCGATCCAGCACCAGCTCTCCCAGCCGATCCGGCGCCAGCTTTCCCAGCCGATCCAGCGCCAGCTGTCCCAGCCGATCCGGCGCCAGCTCTCCCAGCCGATCCAGCGCCAGCTCTTCCAGCCGTGGACAAAGACGCCGCATGGACGGTAGGTGAGCACGTAGAAACGGGAGTTGGTCCCGCCATAATAGATCAGATATAATTATCAGTTTTGCACCTTTTAGTTCTAACCGTCTTTGATCGATGTAGTGGCTATGATCCGGTGCTCTCCGAAGCGGTTTAATCTTGATTTTCCCCAAACAAAAACAAATCTCCATTTCCTCACCCTGCGTCGCAGCCTGCCTTGTTTCCAGAGCCGCGGTAGTCACGTGTAGTGTGGTGCTGAAGCGCAGGCGTTTTGTAGGCCTGAACCCCAAAACTATTAAAACTATTAAGTATGCGTTCGGGGTGTGTGTGCGCGGTGTGTGCGTGTGTGGTAGTGTGCGTGGTGGTGTGTGTGTGTGTGGTGGTGTGTGTGTGTGTGGTAGTGTGCGTGGTGGTGTGTGCGCGTGTGTGTGTGTGGTGGTGTGTGTGTGTGTGTGTGTGTGATAGTGTGCGTGTGTGTGATAGTGTGTGTGTGTGTGTGATAGTGTGTGTGTGTGGTGGTGTGTGCGTGTGTGATAGTGTGTATATATATGTGTGTGGGGGGGGGGGGGGGGTGAGTGAGTCCGTGCATGTGGCAGTGTGCGGCGCTGGCAGCAGGGCCCTCTAAGAGGCGGTTTGTCTTTGTTGTTAAGGAGAGTGATGCTGATGACTGGATAAACTGTCTGGGTCTGGATTATTGTACTGGAAAATGAAAGCATATGCACAATTTGCATTTTAATGAGTTTGCGAGCATTATAAAAGAAATTGTCCTGGCAATAGCAGCACTTCCGCGCGGAAGCTTTGGCTTATTATAGTTGCCAAACATTATTTTATCAACATATATTCAACTTTATTTGCAGATGGGTTGTCTGTGTAATGAGAGCGTAAACGAACGTGCACTCAGGATACACTCGGAGCTGACTGAAGCGTTTACAAGAAGCACACAGATGAATTGTGTTTGCGTCACAACTGCTTGGAGTCTGTAGTTTATATCCTGTGTTGTACATCTTGTCATGTGTTGCATTCTTGCTCTTTGCAGAGCTGCTTTGATGGTGACACGGACATGGAAGCCATGCATAAAATTTATGCGTGTTAGATGAGGAGTTCAGTAGGCCTGCGCCTAACAAAACACCGTTCAATTAGAAGGGAAGTAATAGCATCCTATATGATAAAGAATATCTGTGCGCACATAAACTGACAGAAAAGCATGATGGCTCATTCACATCATGCTTTGCAATTTAGCTAATGCATTTCGCCTTGCTCTATAAAACACGTGCACAATTCAAATTTGCCATCATAATCTCTATGACAGAGGACATTAATTATGGTCGTCGGCTGATTGTTGTTTCTTCACAACATCTCTGATTAAAATTTCACACATTGTAATGATGTGCTTCAGTGCTAGAAGCGGTGAAATTTACCCAGCAGTCACTGAGTTTGAATTCTTATTCTTCGGAGATTTGTCCAGCATAAAATAAATAAATAAAAAAACTCTTATAATCCACTGCAGCCAAATCAAAGCTGTTAAAGTGCTTGAGGAAAAGCTTTATTTACATGCAACTGGTAATATATCTTCGCAACTTGTTCATTAGAATATTGTGCAAATGAGGGGGACAACAAAGCAGTAACTTCTCTCCTGATATGTGGGTTCAAATTTCATATTTGGGAAGTTTAATTAAGCAATAGATTATGTTTTGAAAGGAGTGTTCACTTTAATGAATCCCCAGAGACCGCAGATAAACACTGCAATGCTATCAAAGCATTCATCTATTTAATGGATGTGAAAATTAGGGATGTAAATGGTCTTGAGCCTTTATTTTCGGCGCTCGTGGGAATGTTTACCGGATAAAGATGACACTTTTGTAACCTGCGTTGCACATATACTTTCTTTTTTTAGACGCCACATGAATAGTGCATGTGCTCGAGTTTTCAAGGACAAAACAGCCAAATATTGGTTTCAAAATTTTTAAAAGCTGCATTTGTCAGTTGGAGAGGGAGCAGCTTTGCGTTTTGATGTTGCTCAATTAGGTTTTTCTTTTCTTTTTGCAGAACATCGGCACGATCTGTTTTTTACATCGATGCACAACGCACTTCCGATATCCAATATCATCTCCACTCTCTGCTTCTGTTTGGATGAGCTCCTAGCTTGACGGGAGAACATGTCTTGAGAGAGCCACTGGTCATTTTAGCTGTTGCTTTTTCAATAAGCCGTTTGCCTCAGCGTGGCTCCGCATGCTGCAATCCCGAAACAGTGCAGAGTCAGTGAACCCTGGTACATTGTGTGATGGAGGAGTGCTACGTGCCCAACATTCACCTCTGCGAGCCCGGCTGTTGTTTATCTCTGTATTGTCCATTTTATTGGGAATCTCAGCGAGCCTTCACACTGCCTGCTGTGCTCAGCAGTGTGGAGAAGCCAGGGCCAGTTGAGTGGTGGTCAGCGCCTGTCAATCACAATCACAGGGATCAGTTAGCAGCCATCATTCTGAGAAGCTGTACCCAGGTGCTGTCTGTCTCCCTCTGCACCATATGTTCTTGAACTAACGGCTGTCTTATTATTATTTTTGAAGGTTTGTTGCTTAGATTTTGCCACGCACTGTTAAGTTTATTGCTGTGAATTGATAGTCACGGGGCCAATGTTGATTATCGTTTTCCGCTATGGTTTTGTGAGTCTTATTGGGGGAATATACGAGGAAATGCAACCTTCCGGTGGAACAGCATGCAAACCATGTTTTTCCAACCTCAAACGGGGGGCTGTTTGTTTCTTTATTTAGGCAAGAGTATGAAGAACGAAGGGCTCACGTTGGGGAAGTGAGCAGTCAGAGGTGACGCGAAGGAAACACCTCTATGTGCTCCAGCCTCTGCAAAACAAACACAAAATATTGATTATATCATCTTTGCAGACACCCGAAGCTTACTTTGGCTGCTGTTTACCGGTCATAGACCAAACGGCACATTGTGCTACAGACTTCCACTCTGCATTTCATTTGCCGCCTTGCCCCGCTACATCTTCGATGGTGACCCATTCTCGGCCCTAATTTTCCCCACCACATTCAGAGCAGACCTGCCAACGGTCAGCTTCATTACAGCCAATATCTTTAAATCACCTCTTGTGTGTTTCCCACCCGTTTGGAGCCGGGTCTCCTCTGAATCTCAGCCATTTAAATGTTCCTGTGTTGATTGCGGGCGCAGGTGGTAATACATTAAGGGACTGAGACGGCTGGTGGCATAGTGCTGAAAGACCTTTATCCATTTACTCTAAGTTTCCCTTCACATTCTCAGGCATGTCGTTCTAATTAGGGCCGCCAACGGTTTGGACCGCGGCCATATTCATATGGGACAGCTCACTTTAAGTTGTACAACAAGGTGAATCTACATTATATATACTGTGCCGGGCCAATAGATTATGACATGGTCTAGGGAATTTGAAGTGCAAATTGTACATTAATGAAAGCAGAGAATGACTGCAGAGTATAATGGGGACAGGGTCACTGCTCATTTATCTCCATCTTACATCTAGTAGACTTCAGTGTTGGAGTTCTTATGATGTCTCATTGTTCGGAAAATTGAAATAATCCTAATGATGATATTTTTTTTTGGATCTGGGAGTGGCCAAAAAAACATTTCTATGAAACAGCTCTTGATTCTGATCTATGCAAACTCCTTAATATAATAAAGATGCTGCCGTTGCATTGCATTGTATGCTAAGTCAGAGGTGATGGGTTCAGCGTCATAAAAAAAGAACAACTTATCTCTGCGTTTGAACTACAGTGAGCTCCCAGTGTGTCTCCTGCTCTCGATGATGAGCTCCTCTAGCAGGTAAAAGCTTCAGAAAGCCCTCGGTCCATTTCCATTCTAGCTTCCAGCAGTGTGAGTGGTGTGACAGCCTCTTGGGGCAGGGGGATTATTGAGATCAGGCCTTCCCCAGCTCTATGCCTCTGGCCCAGCCAGCCAAGCCAACCCAGCCAGCTCCTCTAGCCCCCCAGTGCCTTGCAGAGCAGCCCACCAGGCGCACAGAGAGCAAAGAGGCACCAGGGACCCCTCTAATTGTGCATGCTTTGGGCAGCTCTCTGGCAAGCCAGCATGAAGAGGGCCCCCCTGGTCCCAAGGCTGTCCTGCTGCTCCCCGCCCAGCCCTTACTCTTAGATTCTGAGGACTGTACATCGACTTTGAGGCTCCAAGATTATGAAGGTGTCCGAGGGTACAGCTGAAAATGGTAATAGTTACACAGAAAGTGAGTTCCCCATTTGGCCAGCTTCCTGCAACAGGGTCATGTTCCCAACTTCTCAAGTGAGGCAAGTGAGAAACAGCATTTGCTTGATGGGTAGTTTTGGTGTTTTGTAAATTTTCAATCTGTGCATCTTTCACTGGCCGGCTTGGGAATGCGAGGTTTGTGGTATATATTTTGGCCCAGAAATTCACGTCTTGACATGCTTGCATCCTTCAGACTGGCATCAGCCGTGAAAGTGGCTTTGAAGGTGAAGAACTCCAGTCCTTTGAATTCTTGAGGATTCTTATTTCTGCGTGGTAATGTTGTGTTATTTCTGAGTGGTAATGTTGTGTTTTTTCTGAGTGCTAATGTTGTGTTATTTCTGAGTGGTAATGTTGTGTTATTTCTGAGTGGTAATGTTGTGTTATTTCTGAGTGGTAATGTTGTGTTATTTCTGAGTGGTAATGTTGTGTTATTTCTGAGTGGTAATGTTGTTATGTAAGTGAGGATAAAACGCTGGGAATGGCGTGGAGCCACTAATCCATATCCACTCAAAACATTTTTAATAAACTGCATATAAAAATCCAGGTTCAGTGGCTAACAAATACTCTTAGCTTTTGTGGATACTGGGTGCATCCCGAGCATAAACCAGCGTATTAAGAGTTCATATGTGAACAGCGTGGAATGCGTGACACACTGATGCCATGATTAGACTCTTATGCTTAGTCATCATATTTATCCACAAATATCTTGCTGTTGTTACACAAACAACACTACAGATGGATTTTTTTTTCTTCCTTTTTTTTTTCTTTTTTGCACAGTGCCTTGGAGGTATGAGGGTTTTTTTTTCCAGAGGATCCTACAGGAGCTGTTGTTAACTATAGACTGGTGAGGGCTTGAGGAAGTGGGGGAGGCCACGGTTGCTAGGAACTCAATGAGGACTGACAAGGCCACCCTTACAAAGGAGGGGGCAGCCTAGAATTATCCACCGGGGGGAAGGGAGGCGAATAAACGTGTACGTACACAATTAAAAACACACGCATGCACACACCGATGCGCACACATTTATACGGTGCACAGACATGCACGCTCGTGCGCGTGCACACACACACACACACACACACACGGAGCACATCCACATGCACACACGTTTTGATGCCTGCATGCAACATTACCCTGCACAGTATTTAGCTCTACAAATGCTCATTATTAATGGATACCTGTAACTTCTGGAGTATTTACTTAGATGGATGTGTTTGTTTTTCAGCACCTGTCTGCATTTACACGAAGAAAATAACGCCGAAGTGCATCGGACCCCCCCGTTTCAGGCGTGCACATTTCCTGTACGTTTGGCGTGCAGCGGGTTTGAGGTGGACCGCTGCAGCAGGGTCTTTCTAGAATGATAACAATGGAGTGATGGATCAAGGCGTGTAGTAGTGCCCTGACGTGGTGGTCGACAGAAGATGTTGAAATCAGTTGCAGCTTCCACGCAGCTTTCTAACTGCATGAGCAACCAAACGGAACTGAAAGTAATTACAAAGCACACAGTAACATTTAGGTGTGCACGCCATTTCAGAGAGTGACAAGTCACCGCAATTAGTCTATGTTTATTAGCAAATTATGCACTGCACACAATTTACACCGCCATATAAGTGATTAGATTTATTTTTCATTTGGATTTCCCAGTTTTGTTATTTCAAGCAAAAATAATAATAAAAAAAAAACCCTCATGGTAAATGTCAAACTCTCCATCAAAAACGTTACCTGTGGGCCACCGTCCTTGTCTGGCACTAAAACCGTGCTGATGATGATCCTAATTTACGTTACTCTTATCAGCCGCCATCTGTTAAAATGTTTTACCAGGGAAATAATAACACGGCCGTTGTATTGTTAGTGAAATAATGCTCAGATATGTATAGGCTGCAGTTCTGGCCGCCGTTTTTTCCATTTCCTCCTCTTTTGTTAATCCTGCTATGTTGAATAAGTGGCAAAAAGGCAAGACCGCCTAAATGTGTTTGCACCGTGCACACCCTGGAAAAGTTATGGGGCGCAATAAATAAGTAGTTAGGAATGCTAGTCATGCCAATAACAGCCATGAAAAAGGATAGCTAGACAATAGCCCCTAACTGGACTGTGACAGGGTAATTATTGTGCGTGCATAATAAAATTCTCTTTACATAGGTCACTCGGAGAGTGTAATTAAAAAAGCGTTATATATTATTTTTATTGAAGCAATTAAACCAAAAAGCAAAAAAAAAGTAATTAAATGTGGAGGTAATAATAGTGTTGGTCAACAGCATTTGTTTTAAAAAGGGATTTTGTCAGCCTCACCACCCTAATGTAGCACGCACATCCTGCTATTCATGCATCCATGATTTCATAATGTAACGCAGGTTTTAACCGCCGAACAATTATGTTTATAATGCCAAATTCTGAGAACAGTTTAACTAAATTATTATCACGAGTGGTAATTGCAAGCAAACCTGGACGTGAATTACCATCTCCCTCCATGTGTTGAGTGTCTGAAGATCCCCGTTCATATTGCTGCTTTATAATTATGTTAAATTGACTGTCTTATCAGCGGCTAAAGACTCGGGATTATCAGCGTCTTGACTGTGTGCGCTGTGCCAAATTCCTTGTGGATGTCCGCCTGTTCCCTGCACAAAGAGAAAAGGGAGCGATAGCATGGGGAGGTTAAACTCCACAATTTTCTCTTAAAAGAGGTAAAGGGGGGAGCCGCTGCACAAATGTGCTGCTGCTTTATGAGGGAAATCAGACTGACGGGGTCTGCGGGGCATTAACATCCACTTGACTTTGAGTGCAGCAGATTTTCCGAGCCAACACATACATGTGGCTGACACATCAACTGTGTTGATCTCTCCAATTGTGTCAGGTAACTGAATTCAGATGATATGTTAATGTGCGGGGGAAATATGTTGCCCTAGTTAGCATATGGAGCAACCGCATTCCAGGAGCTTATTATCATTCAGCCTGCACCTTTCTGAACAGCGCCGTAATAATCTAATTGTCAGGTAGAGAAATTTGAATCATTTTATAAGGTCAAAGATAGTGTGGCTGGAGGAAAAAAAGAGCTGACATATCTGTATCTCAAAGAAGCATGGATTAAGTTGTTTGGTTATTTTCTAATCTAAAATCTAAACTAGTGTTTAGCTTGCACTGAAATGCTTATTTCATAAGTAAAAAAAAAAATCAATGAAATATGAAAGATCGTGCAAGTGCATGAGGGAAAGGAATAAACAAAAACAAAACAAAGAAAGTCGAAACGTTTGTTAAAGCTTGTGTGGAAGTCTTGGGACCTGTTGTGCAACACAGTCCGTCCACGGTGAAGCTCCGCGGGTTATCAGCTGTGAGATGTGCATCGTGGGAGCACGGTTTGCCTGAAGCCGAAGCACACCGTCAGCTCAAAAGGTTTATCCACAGGTATATATAATCAGCTGCAGACACTAAGGGACCCCATCCCTGCCCACCCCCAGCAACACCGCCGCACCACCTGCCTCTACAGAGCGCTTCCTCAGTCCCACCTGCGGGAGGCTTGAGACAGTTTAAGGATAGCAACCTCTGAGCCATCCCTTTTGTGCTATTGAATCACAGGCTCATGTTACGATTATTACTAGTTGAACAACCGTGCACATACCATCAGGAAACTCACACATAACGGTGACCATTCAGAGTCGTAATAAGGCGGACTGCAATATTGCGTGCGCGTGTATGCTGTGTGCTGTGGTCAACAGGGCACGGGGCTGTCTGGGTGAGTAATGCTGCTGCAACAACAGCTCTTGTGATTTCCCTGTTGTTCCATCCCCTTTGTCTTGTCATTGAGATGGCGAACAGCAGAGGGCAGCTTGAATACATAAATACAAACTAGGCCGGAGAATCTCTCAGTCATCTTAAGGCGTGCACTGTTTTACGTCCCGGGGCTCCCCGCACGCCGCTCGGCCTCGGCTCCTGTCTGTCAGCAGACTGGACGGACCGCAGAGAGCCAGGGACTGTGATCAACATCAGCCTTATCACAATGCCACACAGGGGACACCGTGAAGGAAGGGGGGAGGGGGAGGGAGGAGTGTGACAGGTAATTGACCAGTGCAAGCCAAATAGTGGGCAGTGTTTTGATAACCCTGTGTCTGTTTGTAACTCCTATAAAATATTGAGCACGCGTGCGCTCTCTCTCTCTCTCTCTCTCTCTCTCTCTCTCTCTCTCTCTCTCTCTCTCTCTCCGTCTTATACTCTCTATGCCTTCATCTTTACTGCAGACTGGAAGAAGAGTTATAGCACACTGAAGAAAAAAAAACCCTTAAAGACAGCACTCTATCCAGTGTTTTTATTGTTAAATCTGTGTTCAGCCACTCACTGCTCCACCACCTGAGATCTGTCTCTCTCTCTCTCTCTCTCTCTCTCTCTCTCTCTCTCTCTCTCTCTCTCTCTCTCTCTCTCTCTCTCTCTCTCTCACACTCATCTGTCTGTCTCTCTCTCACTCTATCTGTCTGTCGGTCTCTCTCTCTCGCTCTCTCTCGCTCTATCTGTCTGTCGGTCTCTCTCTCTCGCTCTCTCTCTCTCTCACACTCATCTGTCTGTCTCTCTCTCACTCTATCTGTCTGTCGGTCTCTCTCTCGCTCGCTCTCGCTCTCTCTGTCTGTCGGTCTCTCTCTCTCGCTCTCTCTCGCTCGCTCTCTCTCTCTCTCTCTCTCTCTCTCTCTCTCACACTCATCTGTCTGTCTCTCTCT
The DNA here is from genome assembly GCF_029633865.1 of Lampris incognitus. Lineage (NCBI taxonomy): Eukaryota > Metazoa > Chordata > Actinopteri > Lampriformes > Lampridae > Lampris > Lampris incognitus. The sequence goes on from NC_079221.1 coordinate 3,798,062, forward strand.
CTCACTCTATCTGTCTGTCGGTCTCTCTCTCTCGCTCTCTCTCTCTCTCGCTCTATCTGTCTGTCGGTCTCTCGCTCTCTCTCTCTCTCACACTCATCTGTCTGTCTCTCTCTCACTCTATCTGTCTGTCAGTCTCTCTCTCGCTCGCTCTCGCTCTCTCTGTCTGTCGGTCTCTCTCTCTCGCTCTCTCTCGCTCTATCTGTCTGTCGGTCTCTCTCTCTCTCTCTCTCTCTCTCTCTCTCTCGCTCTATCTGTCTGTCGGTCTCTCTCTCTCGCTCTCTCTCTCTCTCACACTCATCTGTCTGTCTCTCTCTCACTCTATCTGTCTGTCGGTCTCTCTCTCGCTCGCTCTCGCTCTCTCTGTCTGTCGGTCTCTCTCTCTCGCTCTCTCTCTCTCTCGCTCTATCTGTCTGTCGGTCTCTCTCTCTCTCTCTCTCTCTCTCTCTCTCTCTCTCTCTCTCTCATACTCCATCCGTCTGTCTCTCTCTCACTCTATCTGTCTGTCGGTCTCTCTCTCTCGCGCTCTCTCTCTCTCTCTCGCTCGCTCTCTCTCACTGTGGCTCAAGATGAATTTGCCAGCAGGTGCCCGTGCTCTTCATCACTGTCAGGTGCCCCGTGGTGGTCCTCCTCCTCCTTCTCAAACTGGGCACCAACCTCTGGCCAGGATTATTCCTCACCTCCAAAACTCTCCCCACTGCTTCAAAATAAATGTAGCTGTAGTAACCGAGGAGTGCTGCTAATCTATCTTTTTTGTGTGGTGAGGGGTTTGTGGTGTTTACTCAACTTCACTTCACTGCTGAGCTTTGCGAGCCATGTCGCCCCTGTAGACATACAACGCATGGGAATTTTCATCAGGTTTTTTTTTCTTTGTATAACCTTCTATGCCTTTTGCGAAACAGATGGAAAAAGAAGCAGGTTCCATCCAGATGTGTGCATGTGTTTGTGCATGTGTGTGTGTTTTCTCTGTGCTAATTAGCGTTTTCATTTATAACCATCTGAAGCAGCAACACTGCAATAGAGCTGCCAAAAAGGCCGTGTCCTGTAAACCACATAACATTAACCACACTGGCTGTGACCTCTCCAATTTTTAACCAGCTGTTCCAGCACAACTCCAGATCATTCTACCAGACCGGAAGATGCACAGCCAATTGCAAACAGACCGTTTAAATGGGCTTGTTGCAAGGTAAAATTGCGTTTTCGCTTCATCTGACGTAAGACTAACAGCAGATATCAGTCTTAATCTCGACGCAATAGATAGCTCTACCATTCGTATGTGGAGTGGGTTGTGACTACGAGGTGCGTGAGTGTCAAGATATGTCTGATACAGGCGTCCGGGCAGGAAGCCGGATGTGGGTATGTGTCCTGGTCACTGCACTAGCACCTCCTCTGGTCGGTCGGGTCTGCCGTTCGGGGATGAGGGGGAAGAGCGTGATCCTCCCATGCGCTACATCCATCCATTATCCAAGCCGCTTATCCCAGTTGGGGTCGCGGGATGCTGGAACCTATCCCAGCAGTCATTGGGCGGCAGGCGGGGAGACACCCTGGACAGGCCGCCAGGCCATCACAGGGGCGACACACACGTATTCACACCTAGGGACAATTTAGTACGGCCGATTCACCTGACCTACACGTCTTTGGACTGTGGGAGGAAACTGGAGCACCCGGAGGAAACCCATGCAGACACGGGGACAACATGCAAACGCCACACAGCGGACGACCCGGGATGACCCCCAAAGTTGGACTACCCCGGAGCTTGAACCCAGGACCTTCTTGCTGTGTGGTGACTGTGCTAACCACTAACCACTGTGCCACTGTGTGCTACACCCCCCTGGTGAAACTCCTCACTGTCAGGTGAGAAGAAGCGGCTGGTGAGTCCACATGTATGGGAGGAGGCATGTGGTAGTCTGCAGCCCTCCCCAGATCAGCAGAGGGGGAGGAGCAGAGACCGGGACAGCTTGGAAGAGTGGGGTAATTGGACGGGTACAATTGGAGAGAAAAAGGGGGGAGAGAAAAAAGATATGTGTGATACGCCCTCTATCTGGTGCACGTAACACCGAGTGTGTGCTAAAGCGTGGGCACCACGTTTACACGCCTCCATTTTATTTCTAGTAACTAGCGCCTGTGCTTACTGTATCATCCTGCAGCCGGCGATTGTTCTGAGCGGCGATTTCTTTCTCAGCAAATGTTATCAGCGGACAATTAAGAGGACGCATTAATTTGTTTTTTTCCCCCTTTGAGGTAATTGAGGTCTCCCACATGAGGGTTGTTTGTCCTCGTTGCCCCCTGTTTCATGCAAATCTTATTTCCTGGCAGTCCTCCGTAGCTGCCTTTGGTTGCACGTCCCATTTAAATGGTGGGGAGGCAGCGCTCGATGAGGAGTGCGAGCCGAACGGTTTTATTTCCATCCTCTGCTGAAATGGAAGTTATGGCGAGAAAAGTTGGACGCCACAGAAAGAAGGAGCCCACCTGGAATACAACTTGATTAGCTTTTTAAATAAAATGACCCCCAATTCTACACCTTTGCGTTGATCTCTGGTGAAAAGCATCAGCCGGGATTCTTTCGCCTTTTCCAGGGCAAGTCTCATTCCCCCCAACCCAGATGTGCACTTATTAAGTTCCCGCAAGTTCAATTTTTAAATGATTCCGCAATTAACAAGTAAGCCAAGCTTTAAAATGTCACATTTATTGTACTTTCATATCTCTGAAATTCAGTCCTGAAACAGAACGATGTGTGTTTTATAGTAGCTGTGATAAGAGGCTTACACAGTCAAAATCTCAATATAGATCGTTTGACAAACGTCTTTGGTGGCCACTCGTTAAATTGGTTTCACCCTCACACATTTGGGCCTTATTCAGAAGATATCTCTGAATAATGGTAAGCAGTTTAGCGCCGCTGAAAGGGAGAGGTTGATGCAAATGAACTTCATTTCACTCTGTTTTGTTTAATCTATAACATTGTAGGTTCTCCGCCATCCTTTCTCGCCGAGTTTATAACTTCCACATTGGTGCGTAGATTAGTGCAGCTTAGACACACCTATCTGTGCTTTAAGTCAGTCTAATACCCCCCTCATTGCATATCAAGGACACAAGAACATATTATCTGATTATTCGTTGCATTCATTACATTAATGAATCAAAAAATGAATAAGTGTTCCTCATCAAAAAAAAGGTCCATTACCATAGACATTAATATTAATATCAGTATGTAGTGATGTGAGGCTGCAGTGTCTGATGCAGATTTCCAGTGTGCCGAATGGAAAGTGGAGAAAACACAACAAGGCCTGTAGAGATGAAACACAAATCACATTCTTCAGTTGTGCCTTTGCATCTACGGTTTACGGGGAAATTAAAGTGGTACCACGATTTGTTTTTTTTTTGTTTTGTTGTTTTTGGCGTGAATCATAATTTGTGTGCTTACCGTCTGTGTTTGAGAGTCGTGGAGTTGCGGGTAAGACGGTGTTCAGTTCAGTTCAGTTGGCTTCTCTGAGAAACAGCTGTTCAGGAAAAAACAAAATTACACCGAAATTGGCTCAGAATCGCCAGATTATGCATATTGTTTGTGGGTTTGTGGATATGTTTATTTTCAGTAACAAATAAGTCACTGAAAATATGGTATGTATTTGCGAAGAGCCTGTGAAATGTAAAAAGTGATTGCAGGTCATTCGTACGTCGTTTAGTTTTGCTGACATGGACGTGCTCCAGTTTCTCTGATTTGCAAACATTGGCAGGGTGATTTCTAAACATAGAAAAATTGTTCATATAGCTCCACTTCTCCTTTATAATTGGACAACTGTTGCACTCAGCATTGCTAATTATGAAAACACACACACACACACAGACACATTACACTGCACATCTCAATGCCGTGCCCCGGATATTTCAAAAAGTGGTTTCTTGGACACGTCTTCTCTGCACACGGTAACATATGCGTCAACAGACCGGTTGTATTTTAGCCGTACTGAAATGTTGGCTGTCAGCTGTGCTCCCATCAAACTCGGCGGTACCATCCAGTGCCGAGAGCGTCTGGCTCTGTCCTCTTTCCCAGTCAGGCCGGTCTCTGGCAGCTGCACGCATGCACACTAGCCGAGGTCAAAGCTGTCACTTCGGAGGGCACTGTCGAGTCTCAGCCAGCGCTGTATGATGTGGGAGTGCTCCCTACACTCGCCCAGATGTTTCCAATCAGCTGGGCTTCTCCTAACCCGCTCACCCGTTTGCTGCAGCGCCTACATTTGGAGGGCCCCCAACACCAGTTACACACATTTTGTGAACCTGATTGAGAGAACGTGACTAATATGACTATCTATATCTAGTATATCTATCTATGTATATCTATCTATATATATATAGATAGATATATATAGATATATCGATATCTATATATATATATATCCACAGGATGTTGCAATGAAACCTTCGATGTAGAAAAAGAGCTCAACAATTGAGGAGCAAAGATATGTTTTTTTATAGCTCAAAGTTGTTAAATGGCAGAACAAGCTTGTTTCGTGTTCAATGCACTCATCAGCTGCCCTATATTAGCAGCACTCATCAGCTAATATACATACATACATGCATACATACATGCATACATACATGCATGCATGCATGCATGCATATATATATACAATATGGATACAGGAAAAAAGATTTTAATGCATAGTAGTACAGGCCTGTTTAATGCGTCTTGCACTCATCAGCTGCTAAATATATATATATTAATGTTAATATTCCACTGCTCATTTGTTGAGCACTTTTATCAACACCATTGACGGTTTCCAAAAAAACCCCTGCTATGTATTGATAAAAGTGCTCCAACAAATGCGGAGCAGAATATCAATATAGATGTAGGAAAAATATAATACAATATAGATGTTTTAATTTAATTCAATTTAATACAATATAGATATATTAAAAGTTTTTTCCTACTTCTATACATATACATACATACGCACACGCATACATACATATATAAATGAATAAAAACAAATATATATATATATATATGTATATTCATTCTACTACTAAGCGGCTACCGTAGCCACTTAGTAGTAGAATTTTAGTATTTGTAGTAGAATTTACTTAAATCACTGGATTATTTTGCTCCTTATTTGTTGAGCACTTTCCCTACCATTGAGTGTTTCATTTAACGAAGTTTTATATATATATAATATATATATATATATATATAAATGTTTTACATGTGTGCTGCCATTTCAGACGACACATTGCACTGCTTTCCTGACTCATGGTGTTAATTAAGTAGTTGACTAATACCCCGTTCCTCCGGAGAGATAGTGGACACGTGTGATGAGATAACATGCAACAGGGAAAGCTTCTATTTTTTATTTCTTACATTGTTAATCAATATGTAATGCTGCTGCTGTGTAGTGTCTATGTAGAGCAGACTGACAGTTCTAGTTGCTGCTAACCTGTGTTCATGTTCCAGTGTGTGTGTGTGTGTGTGTGTGTGTGCGTGTGTGTGCGTGTTTATATTGTATGTGGTGTGTGTGTGTGTGTATGTCAACCTTTTCATAATGAGCTGATATTCATGTTAGCTTTGGGAGGACATTAGCAAGAGAACTTTGTGATTTCATGTGAGATTATAGTATTTCTGGATTAGCGTAGCTGATTTATGATTAGCTGACCTCGTTCCACATGTTGGTAGCACATCTTGCTCTACACAGTGGATCAATGTTACCGACCCGCTCACACGTTTCTTACTTCCAGCGGTGGGAAGACATACGGTAGGTAGTGTTACATTCATGAGGTTTGTGGTGACGGTGATGCAGAGCGCCTCCCCTACGCTGTTGCATCCTACAGCAGTGCAGCTCAGACCTTCAAGTCGTTTTGACCAACACAATGACATTATTTCCAGTATTTAGCATCTGCACAAGCTGTCTTTAGACGATCAGGATGTGCATGACTTTGCTTGATACTAGAGGACTTAAACTGTTAGATATAAGCTAAACGTCTCGTACAAAATGCTGCAGGAATAACATCACTATCAGCTGAATTTGTCTTAAAAAAGGGCAGCCCCTCTGTAATCAGCAGGATTCCCTTTATAATAATTAATATTAAGCAGATCCTTGGTTGATATTAATCACAGATAAGCACTTTTTGCAATTAGTAAATCGAAAATGTGCTCCAAGTAGCAAGTATTAATAAGTAAACCTGGCTAATGAATTATTTCTTCCTCGTGTAACTGCCTGCAGAATAAAAATCACATCAAAAACAGGCTATATAACGTGGAATTAAATTTGATGGCCAATAGCTGTAAAACTGATATAACTTAATGAGTGATGTCCTACTTTTTTTTCCTTTTTTTTTAATGACTGCAAGAATCGCTGCCCCCAAAAAACATGCATTAAATGTGACGGATGGAATTATTCAATTCTAAATATTTGAACCTCGAGGAGCAAAAAAATGATTCATCCTTCACAATGGTACAACAGTGAGACAAGGCGTGCCTCGACCATCCAATGCAAATTACCACAATTTGGAATCTTGTATTCAGTGGGAGACCATTGCTAAATGGTCAGGCAAGCTAGTCACAGATATTAAAATAAATTATGTCTAATTTGAATTTTAGTCACGGTACATTAACTAATAGAAAGTTATTAACATTTCAAGAGAGAGGGAAAAAAAGCTTTTGCCTGCAAAATTAACAGTGACTGGGCTGACCTGTAAGCCATGCAGTCTGATCACTGTAATGACAGCGTAATGGCATATTTACATTAAAATCTGGGCAGCTAATATGAGATTCAGAATGGGATGCTCAGTCAAGGATTATTTAGTCTGGCCTGTTGGCCTCTCCCAGAGTCTTTCTTTTTCGACTTCAATACAAAGCGGAAACTTCTCATTTCATGACTATTTATGTGGTCCAGTCTACGGCTTGCCTTTCCTTCTGCCCCCCCCCAAATGTTCTCTTTAGGTCCAACCTTTTATCTCTCATCTGCTCTCTTTTTTCCCCTGCCTGCTCTTTAAAGGCAATTATCATCTCACTTCAGAGATGTGGGAACCCTGCACTTGAGTTGTATCACGAGGCGCCTTGTTGGGCTGAATGAAATTCTTCACCGACAAAGATGAGCAGCCCTCTCCCACCCTGCCCCGGCCCCTTCTCATATCGCCGTCTTTGAAACAAGACAGGAATTTCTTTGCATTTTAAATATCCCTAATTCACACCCCCCCCCCCTCGCTGATTTCCTCCGAGAAATGGAGGATACGGGGCCCGTTGGAAGCGACCGGGTGACGCCAGTGGAGGTTTTGAAGTTTAGTCGGTGTGAGAGCAGACGTGGGAGAAGATCCTTGTAATACAGGGTGGAGTCTGTCTTTGAATTAGCCTGTCAGAGCCGGTGAAAAATGACACACTTTATGATGGGGCGCGTTGTTGAAGATGAGCCGTACAGCGACAATAAATCTCTCCACTCCGCTCGATATTTTAGAATCGGCGCTAAATTTGTATTGACAGATATTGGCATCCAAATACGCATCAAATTAACTGTCATTATAGTGAGCGTGCAGGTTTGTCTTGGGAACCATAAACAGCTAAACGATAGCGATAACAAAAAATAATGCTGATGATGAAACACTCGCATTTGACAAGAACATCAATACATCTTTGAGGGACCTTTTGTGGCCAGATAAATTAAATCAAATAACATAGGAGAGTCACAGCTTGTTCATTTATCTTCTCAAAGACAATCTGACACTGGTGTCCTCATTTAACTTTGGACTGCTCTTACTCTAAATGTCATTTGGACATAAATCCATAATTGACGCGGGCACTCTGGACGGATGACCGTTCCTTGCCTGTACTGCTGGCTTTGACGCCGGCATCCTGCAGGTGGAAGGAGGGGGGATATGTATTTAAAAATGCATAATGACATCTAATATTTGCATGGCCACTTGTTTTCTAGACCTGGAGTGGACTCGGCCATCTGCTCCGCTGGTCAGATGGAGCCACGGCTGCTCCATTGGCCTCCATCTCAAAGGAGACCCGGTATTATCAAATTTCTCTTCCCTCGAAAAACTGAGACAGTGAGTGGCACGGTAAGAATAACAATATGTTTAGCGAAGGAAGGGGGGAGGCTGGAGGAGCGGGGGTGTGCAGGATGAAATGGGTGAAATGGAGGGAGTCGGGAGGCAATAACAACAAGTTGTCCTCGCTAGCAGCCAGATACTGTCATATAACGGATGAAATCACTTCTGAAATGTAGAGAATTAATATCCTAATGAAGCGCTGAGTGGCCATTAGGTGTGTGTTATGTGGCTCCAGAGGGCTGGGATGGATCTCCTGCAGCTCCAGGCCCTTGTTTGCACACAGTCACCTCAGTGGTTGCTTTTATTAGGGGGATGCTAGAGGAAAAGGGAGGGAGAATGCCACAGAAAGATAGGGTTTTATTACTCTGGTTCCCAGGGAGCCATGCACTACCTGTCACAGGCACACAAAGCCTGCTGCTTTAGTTCATTTTACAGCTAAATATCCCTGTTACAAATGTCTCTGGCTATGGAACAACATTCAGGCCATTATCACCAAAGTGTTGCAGCGCTGGAGACGAGTTATTTGCGGTAATGGTAAATGGTGTATGGAAGGATTTTCTGTACAGATAACCCTGCTTACAAATTTCATTCACTCTTTTTTAACATTAGTGTCCCCCCCCCCCCCTTCTCTTTTTCTCCGCACCCGTGTCTCTCCCTTTGACAGGACTATTGCATGCCTCTGCTTTTTATCTCCTCACATTTTCGGGGGAATGAATTGCTCTCCACTGTCACTGGGCTCCGGCCAAGAATTCATTTCAGTGGGTCAAGTGTTTCAGAATGTCATTTTTGACAGGAACCATCCAGAACAATGAATACAAGGACAGACCTGGCCTCCCAAATATTTTTTTTTCAATGACTGCACACACCTACACATATGCATGGGAACAATGCATGAGACAGGGCGCAAGCACCGCATGTCTTCGTAGAAATCAATATTGAATTAAAACACCCCAATGAATAAATAACCCTCATGAATAAAAAAAAGAGGGTTTCGGGTATGGGGGCTATTAGATGTGCTGTGCTCTACAGTCGGCTAATGAAGGTTATGTTGCATGGCAGAATTCAGTAATTGCAACGCACAAGTGAGGTATTAGACAGGATGTAGCTAATGGAAAACAATCACATTTAACATGGCTCCTTGGTTCTAGCTGTTCAATAAGTGAGCAGCAGGCTGGCTCACAACAAACAGGAGGCAGGGGGTTTTACGCGGCGCGGGGTTTTAATGTGATCGGACTATAACAGACAATCTATTTACAGTGTGCTCTGGGGAGCTAATAAACAAATGTTGAGTAATTTCAGCCAGCAGTAATTACCCTTGCAGCTGACAAGGAGAGTGTGATACTCTCTCCTTCACCTCCGGCTCGGTCCAGGAGGCAGGGGCTCTTCAGAGCCGTCCTCCTCTGCTGGTGTGGATGTGGTGGCTGGCCAGCAGTCAAACCCACAGGATCACTTACAGTACTCCCCTCCCCTCCCTCAGCGACGGGGGTCTCACTCTCTACACGCTATTGTTCTTATTTGCCTTTGCGGTTGCCGGACACACAGTGAGACATGATGCTAAAGCTGAATCGTCCCATTCCGAGTTGGCAGATGACAGATCCTTGCAGTAATTAGCGCAAGGGGGAAAGGGGGGGTTGCAGCTCCCCCTAGTGGTGGGTGCAGCCCCCCCCCCCCCCCCAGTAGTGGCAGGTGGCTGTTTAACATCTTAGACCCAACAGTACGCCTAACTTTTCCTAACGTACAAATGCAAAAAAATAAATAAAACATACCTTTATTTTAAACTGTGGGCTAGGGCTGCGTGACATAATAATAATAATAATAATAATAAAAAATGATAATCATCATCATCATCATCATCATTACATTTATTTAGCGCTTTTCTAGACACCCAGAGTGCTTCACATTGACGAGAGTAACACGTTGTTATGAAAAGGTAGAAGCACTATCTTCCAGTCTAACACTACACCAGCTGATCTCTCCTGTCTGCTGCAGCACACCAATGCACATCTTAATAATGAAGTGTGTAAACACTCCATTCCAAATGTGCTACACAACACCTTGCAAACAAAACCATGATGTCACACTGTAGCGACCATGGGAAGCGGTCGCTCCGACTGTCGGCGGTTCTGTGCTGGGGGGGGGGGGGCGGAATGGCTGATGGGACTGTTAATGTTAGATTTAAAATTGTGTTTTAGTGATGTGGTGTTCATGTTATTCTTGTGGTGTTGTTTTGGGGGTTCGAGTCAGACTAAGTAGGAGACTGTTTACTGACTAACTGACTGTAGGACCGTGACTGGGACTGATGTCGCCACTTGTGACATGGGGGGGGGGGGGTCGTTACGTTATTGTCAGTTCTGGCCGGTGTGAATAAAAGAGCACTTCTGGGGTCGTGCGGCGTATGGAGCATGGGAGTTGCAATTAAAAAGAGATCTCTCAGGGCGTCCAGGTAACGTAGTGATCTATTCCGTTGCCTACCAACACAGGGTTCGCGGGTTCAAATCCCTGTGTTACCTCCGGCTTGGTCGGGCGTCCCTACAGACACAATTGGCCGTGTCTGCGGGGCGCCTGTTCAAGGGGGGAGGGGGAACTGGGGGTAATGGCGTGATCGTCCCACGCACTACGTCCCCCTGGTGAAACTCCTCTCTGTCAGGTGACAAGAAGCGGCTGGTGACTCCACATGTATGGGAGGAGGGATGTGGTAGTCTGCTCCTCCCCGGATCGGCTGAGGCGGTGGAGCAGTGAGCGGGACGGCTCGGAAGAGTGGGGTAATTGACCAAGTACAATTGGGGAGAAAAAAGGGGGGGGGAATTTAGGGGAAAAAAAGATTTCTGCCTCTCGACTCATTCTTCCACGCCGGCTCGCCACAGTACTTTTAGTTTTAGTTGGCGCCCCCCACTTAAAACATCTTCCCATGCACCTGCTTGCAGCTGTTAGCAGCTGTACCGCGGGCTGAGTTCTGCACGAGTTTTGTTCTAAAAAACGGTCTAGCTGTCCCCCAAAATAACCCAATTATGGAAAAACCGAAACATCAGGTTACGAGCTCGGGTGGTTATTAACATTTGGACGCGATTTCAGCGAGACGCCTCCCCTTCTCTAACCACGTCTTATTGCACTCCAGCCCCCATGTGTAAATCACAGGAGAGAGAACACCAACATTAAGTTCAGGAAGCAAACAAATTATTTTGCAGGTTAGACGGGCAACAAGGCCAAAGGCATCTTTATCCGGGGAGCTCAATCTTGATCCTTCAGTTACGGCGAAATAGATTTTTATGCAAATATGTCTCAATCGATCGCAGTACCCTTCTTCGGCAGAATGGGCCGGAGAATTCCCCATGTCATTAGGTGGAGATAATCATTACGGCATAAATATGGCTAGGTACCAGAGGATGCTGGCGTAAGCCTGTGTGGATAAAAGGTGCGTTACATACGACCGCTAATAAATCCGTCAACATCCAGAGCTTTGCCATAAAGCGTTTATGGCCATTTTACTGCGAGCCAGCAGGCAACCATGATTAATTTGTTTAACATGCGCATAGATGTTACTGTAATTTTCCCATCAAAATGTGCTTGAAATATCGTGCGTTGTAAACGGATTGATTCGAACGATGACGGCGTCCCTAAAAGCCTACAGTGCGTTAGCCTCGGTGTTTTCTGCTTTCTTGGCCGGCGTGGCATGCCCCACACCGTATCCCCGCGCTCTCTCCAGAATAATAACGAGGAGGGAGAGAGCAGCGATGACGTGAGGGGTCTAGTCTGAGGGGGCTGACAGACGGACGGTGAACCAGCCTGTCCCTTATCCTCAGACAGGCAGATGTCCCCTCTCCCCGCGTGGCCGGCTGCTGACCAGGGGAGAGCCAGGCGGCTGTTGAAATGAAGAAACTTGAGAGCTCCTCGGGGGGGTGAGCTGGGGTGAGCTGGTCATTTGATGTCCAGCACAAGGGCAGGGTGTGATGCTGAATGAGCTGAGGGAGAGAGGCAGCCTCTGCAGTCTGTTACAAAGGCCCAGCCTGGTGGGTAGAGAGGGGGGGGGTTAGAGAGAGGGGAGGGGGGTTTAAAAAAAACACTGAGCACAGACACACCATTACTGTATTTCATCGAGTTTGTCAGAAGGAAAATGGACGTGGAATACAAGTAGGAATTTGCTGTGGACAGAACATAGCGGAAAATGACCCCCCCCCCCCATTACATCAAGTAGGAGGTAGCTTTGTGTAAATGCTGTGGGTATTCGCCTCAGTATCAGCATCGTTCTGCTGTGGGGTTTTTTCCTCAGCTGGTGTAACGGAGTAAAAAAAAAATGCACTTCATTAATTTCTTTATTTCCAATTAGTATTTTTGAATGTATTTATCATTTAATAATTCTGTTTAGTATTCGTGAATTTTATCTTGTTAGTTTAATTTACGGTTATTAATATTCCCTGCGGAAGTGACGCCGCCGCACGTCACTCCTCCTGTGCTTCCGTAGCTTCGGCTCGCGGTGCCGTGTGGCATCGGCCAGCCGAGTCGTGTGGGGAATGCTGTCGTGCTATTTCATCGTTTTCTTTGAAAACTGAACCGCCAACGTTGTAATGCGTATTGTTTTACTGCCAGTGTGATAACATTAACCAGTGGTGTTATGTCGTTTTGACGGCTAAATAATATTTTTGTACAAGTTGTAGAAGTGTAGATATAACGTGTTGCCGCCGCCATGTTATGGCGGCAGGGCACCCTGTATAATGAGGCTAAGTGTGGTGTAAACTGTTATTTGCTCCTATATGTAGGAGCAGAGGTGCAGAAGAGAAACCAAAAATGTGTTATTGTCTTCGAGACGGTCTTCCACCAAAAAACGACCCCATAAGTCGTTTGTACAAGCAGCTTATTACGACCTATAGTGACGTTTTAAGCTGCTTCCTCGCACTCCTCCATAATCTTAACATGTTAATTCCTTGTAACAATAAGCATCTCCTTCCGTAAGCTATCAGGAGAACGAATATTAATAAAAGCAAAGTGTAATGTCGCATAACATTAGCCAAAAGTTAGAAAGTCAGCTAGCATGGACATTATAAGTTAGCTCTTATAACCTTATCCATAGGTAAACATACTGCCAATAGCAATCTTAGTTACTACACTAGACGGCGAAACAACACAACAACGCACTGACTACATATTCTATTGTTCTGAAATTGCTTTAAGAACCCACAATACACAGAGGCGGAAGTATCTGTGGCATATCCCCTGCCGCCAGTAGGGGCGCTACTTTAGGAAACGCTCATGTGGGTCGTAGTAGAGGACAAACGACCAATGTGGGCGTATAGGTTGGAGGACTTGTTATCTTCTGCAGAGCCAACAAATGCTGAAAAACAGTCCTTGAGAGTTGCCTCCTGTGCCCTATCCACACCCACTACGCCGGCGCCGAGACCCGTTGGAAACCGTTACACTAGTGTAGCAGCTGTCAGGTGGTTGCTCAACAGACTGAAGAGCACCGGCCACACCAGGAGTCAGGATCTGCAGGTTTATTCTAAAGAAAGTAGCATTCGCGCACCCTGGCGGGCTGTCTCTCATTCCCCGTTACAAGAGCTGCTCAACTTTTTGCCCTGAATTTGCAGCCGCGCCACGCCCGCATGTCTCGTCCCCCTCGCTACGACGGGAAAACCGCAACTACATATTCATTTGTTAAGCATAAGGTTGGTGATATACAGACAAGAACAGAAAATATGACACACAGGTTTTGGGAATGTTCACCAAGAGGAACAAAAATATAAAGATAACATGAACACCACATTGACTCAGCTACACTAGTGCACTAAAATATAACGGCAGGCAAAATATCCAAAGCCACTTTCAACACCAATTTAGAGAATCGCATAGAAAATGAGGGAGGGGGGAAAGAGCCGATTTATTGATCGACAGAATATTCTGTTTACATAGCGCGTGAACAGCAGTGCCCATTATCACATTTATTGGTCGTGCTGAGCTGTGAGCGAGGGCTGGCGATGATAACGCTCCGAACGGCGGGGGGACGTGATACCGGCAAAGTCGAGAAAATAGTTTAATCATGAGGGCCTGAACAAGCCCACAGTCCTTATAGCATCCATAAAATATGTGACCCTATAAATCTTCATATACACATATATATATACATATATATATTCTTGAGGAGGTTGTTTTTTTAGATAAAATAATCACTAAATCAGCCCCTCACACTGGTCCTTTTAGAAATCAAAACAAACATTTTGCAACCTTGAAATAGTGTGTGGCCCTGTGACGGCCTGGCGGCCTGTCCAGGGTGCCTCCCCGCCTGCCACCCAATGACTGCTGGGATAGGCTTCAGCATCCCTGCGACCCCGATTGGGATAAGCGGTTTGGATAATGGACGGATGAAATACCCGGGGAGTACAGTCACGACGGAGCGATGGCGTCCTCCTTACCTGGCCCGGGTTCAGTCTTGCAGGCGGTGGTGGAGGGCTCTTTGAAGGGCTACAGAGAGGCTGAGATGAGAGGGAGGCCCTGCCTGCGGTGGGATCAGCCACGCAGCGGTGCCAGCGCCACGGTGCTGTAATTAATCGCCAGCGATAGTAACCCGAGTCCTGCAGCCCTGCTCGGCTTCTCCCTGTCGACACAACCTGCGGTCAGGAGATGTTAGGCAACATTAACTGCCTTTGCCATTTCCATTTTCTGAGCAGGGTGTGTATGCATGTGCACGTGAGTGTGTGGGTGTGTATTGGGGGAGGGGGGGTGAGGGGTTATGGGGTAGGTCTGTAGACATAGGACTTCCATGGGGGCTCAGGCGAAGGGGAGCGACGGTGCATAAGCCATGGCTATGTACCTTTCATCTTGGAGGAGATTTGGAGAGGTTTCAGACCACAGAGGCTTCTTAATTCTCACTAATTCATTTGCGTTCCAGATTCGCCGGGCCCGGGATAACCTGAGCATGATAATGAACTCGCAGGGGGAGTGCATAGTCCCCTGCCTTTGAATGTGCTCAGAATAGATTCAGATAATCTTTCCCTGTGAATCTTTGTGGAGGAGAAGAGTCTTATTAAGAGGGGCTGCTTGTCATGAGGTGTCCTCGGAGCTGGAGAGGTTTAACTTCTGGACTCGTACGCTGTGTCATCTCAGAAGATGCCTGTGATTTTTTTTTCTTATTTATAGATCTTCTATTTTTGATATGTTTCCAAGTTCGTTTCTTTCTACAGCACTTTTTATGGGGGGGGGGGGACTTTTTGACCAAACCCAGACAGCATCCGGCTGTGGGCCACTTCAGGCAGTGATGCGGCACTGATGGCCTTCCTCTGGCCCTGACAAAATAGATGTGAGCCTGAAGTGGCCCACATGTATAATAGCAAGTATGGCCCAAATATGCCACATCAAATGTGGGCCTTTATTGGCAAAGATGCGGTGGTCTCGGCAACATGTGATCTGGATGTGACCCTGAAGTGGCCCGTGTGGTTCTGGCCCAGCTCTGGCAAACGGGAGTGGACCGCCCAAGTGGCATCATCCCACGCGGTCTGCGGGCCGGGTGAAAGTGTCGGTGTGGGGCGGGTCCGGGCCACAGCAGTTTTGCTATCTGGGAAGTGATGTGCAACTTGGAAAAGAATAAAAAAACACACACACACACACACACACACACACACAACAAAGATGTAAAAGTGTTCAAGAACGAGTGCGGGACAAACAGGCAGGCTGAGGAGAGTAGAAGTATGCGGAGTAAAAAGGAGGGCCCTGAGGGGTTGAATTGAGGGGCGTTTCGGGTACTTTGGGAGCGGGACAGGCTATTCCACAAGTGTGGGCAGGGGGGAATAAATCCATCCAGGGCTTCGATTTCAAAATCATAATGTATAATGAATATTTATCTGCAAGCTGCGTGAATCCACGATCAATAACCTCTACCCACCAGTCTCGCATATCCAGGTGTGTGTGTGTGTGTGTGTGTGTGTGTGTGTGACTTTGTGGGTCTTTTTACTCGGTCCTCACTATGTAGCAAGTAGAAGAACGTGTGTGTGTGTGTGTGTGTGCGTGCATGTGTGTGTGTGTGTTTACGTCTCCCTGAAAATCAACCTCCATCCAAACAATACATTAACATCACAAATGAGGGGGACGCATTTGCATTTATGGATTGAAATGTCCCATTTCCCCGCACACACGCTTTTGTGGACGCGTGTTCGCCGTCGCCCCAACTTCTCCGTCTGTCCCCCAACACGTGAACGGACTCACCGTGAGGGTTTTCCGATATGTCCACAGACGAGCGGTGCTAGCAGATTAAAGAGATATCGCCTACATTGAAATGATCTTCTTCAACACGGCAGGATTTGTGATGAAGAGTCGCCCCAACCGGTGAAACCTATTTTTGTTTGCAGCCGTTATGCAAGCTTTGTTTCTTCTTCTACTCTTTAAGCATGCGTGGAAACGGTAAAAATGAGCCGGGCGGACGCGATGAACAGTGAGATTTCCTGCAGATTTACAGGCCTACGGAGTTCTAAGGGCTAGATCACAAACTCTTCTGAGGGAAGGCGAGGAAAGCTGCCTCGTTTCTGGGCCGGTCTCATCTTTGGTCAAACAGAAGTGAGCTTAATTTGTGGGTCTGCCTGCAGCATTTCAAAAGGAGAAAAAAGCTTTGAGTGACGCCGAGGCTGAGCTCCCTGATGTGTGTGAGATAAATGAAAGCGGGGTCTGTAGGCTGCGGGCCTTTCCACACTCCCACGTTAACGGAGGTCTTTCAAGTCCTCATCAGCATAATTGTATAGGATGCTTATCAAGCCATGCAGCCTTTCAGAGCAGCCAGGTGATGCCTATTGCTTTTCTTCGGCCTTGTTTAGGTACATTCACTCGTGCATCTGTGTGCGTGTCGTATGAACGTAGGCCCTCTGAATGTGCGTCACAGGTGTGGAAGTAGGTATCCCCGACTGACTTGGAGGGCCGTACCATTAGTAACTTTTTGACCAGCTTTCTTTTTTAGACATTTGTTTTATCGAGTTCAAATGATTAACCTAAGTTCTGAAAGCTGTGGGGTTCGCTGTTTGATATGATTCTACAGAAAGCGGTTATGTCACGGTGGGTCCGTTGCCTGTATTCGTGGTCATGTACTGCTGGTGTAGAGTCTGGCCAACTCAGTACTTTTATTTCTCTGTGAAGCTGGAATCGTTTAACTGCGTCTTAATGGAAAGACCCACACCTTGATTCCGTGACTGAAATATTTCTTTCCCCCTGTCGAGACAACCCAGAACCGAGTGTACTGGTGTGTCCACCAAAGAGAATTCTGTCTTCCCATCTGGCTTCATGTGTGAATTACACCAAAGCACTAGTGATCTTAGCCGAGCAGATAAAAGATAATCCTCAGGTTTGGTAGTGCCATGCCTCCCCTGTCCCCAGGCAGCTGCAGGGTTGAGCCTACAAATGTGTTTGTCCCAGTCTCTAAACTGTTAACGGGGATTGTAAAGCGCTTTGAGTGGCTGTTGCAGCTACAAAAGGGCTATGACAAATGCAACTTGATTGATTGATTGATTGGTTGATTGATTAACAACAACTCAGGAGCATCTACAAAATGTTGGCATAACAGGTCCAGGAAAGCACGCTCCACATTCATCTGGTCACCGGAGCACAGAAGTATTAAACGCCGGTGTTGTACATAAAGAGAACAGTCCCCCAGCTCGGTCAGTTATCTTCATGCCCAACTGCACTTCGTTCCTAAGAGAGTCAGTGGTTTCTCCCTCTTTTTTTTTTACAAAAAGAAGAATCCTCCCACCAATACGGTAGCTCAGCTGCTCTAACGTGATGACGTCAGATGTCCGAGGTGTCCACAACTGAACAGAAGGAGACTCGTCCCCAACCCACGTGGTCATTACAGCCTCTCCGGCCACCGTTAAGGAGAAACTGAGCGGTTTCTTTTGCCCCTTTCCCACTGCATGGTACCGGCTCCACTCTACTCAACTCTGCTCACTTTTTTTGGTTTTCCATCGGGCAAAAGTTAGGGATAGTACCTGGTACCAGGTGCTCTTTTTGGTACCACCTCCATCGAGGTTCCAAGTGAGCTGAGCCGATACTAAAAGGTGACATGAAAATACCACTTAGGCTCCAGCATCCCGGGACCCTGAGAGCAGGATAAGCGGTTCGGATAATGGATGGATGGATGGATAAAAATGTATATTAAAAAAAAAAACTAGTCAACACGCCCAGAAATGACCAGCCGGGCGTCGCCGTGAGGGGATCCTATCTGCAGTGGAGAACGAAATCCCAAAAAGTAAAGCCAGTAGAGTCGCATAGAGTAGAGTTGAGCCGGTACCATGCAGTAGAAAAGGGGCATTTGTGTACCTTCAGAGGGCGCGGCATGCTTCCCAGTGAGCATGGGAGTGAGGTCTTGACCGTCTTAACTACACAACCGTGTAGTTCAGGTCTCATCTGAGACAGAAAGCATTTCACCGTGATGACTTCCTTCTGTCTACATCACAAAAAAAGTTTTTTTTCGCACTTAAATTTTTATTAAGTTTTCAAAAAGATAGAATAGTACAACAACCTCATCAACACAGGAAAGAATACAGTAAGCTATACAAACAGATAAAGATAATATCCAAAGGAGTTGAATCAAGTGCAACGGGACTTGGTATATATCCGGGAAGACGTTTCGCCTCTCATCCAAGAGGCTTCCTCACTTCCTGCCTTTCTGACTAGACCAAGCTAGTCTGGACTAGTCAGAAAGGCAAGAACTATACCAAGTCCCGTTGCACTTGATTCAACTCCTTTGGCTAACCACGACCTGGATGAATGAGAACATTCACAGACAGATAAAGATGATAAAAGAAAGAAAAACATTGACGATGTTGTGATGAGAGAAGATGTGTACCTGACTGAAGTTTTACTTGCAGCAAGTCAGAAAGCCGTTACACAAACGGGCTTCATGTTGACATGCAGAACAGGAGCCGTGGATGTCCGTTGTCCAAGACGTGTTTGTTATGGAAAAGTGGACACACATTTTGAGAGTCCAAGAGAATATATTTAAAAAGAGCTGGGAAAACCGGAACATTTAAATGGGAAGTGACGCTGACTAAATGAACGCCCGATTAATTAAAACATTTGTGTGAATATTGGAATGTCTCCAGACAACTATGTATCGGTATTAAGACAGTGTGTAACCGGTTTCCGGGGTTTATCTGTCATACTAATATGGCGAGTGTTGGGCAGCGGCCCGTCTCTTGACAATATCCAACGATCGTATGTGCTGCGGCGAATAAAGGCCACTCGTTTCTGACAGGTTCCCAGTGCAGGACATAAAGGCGTGCATTCTCCGGCTGCTGGTGCGTCTCCACAGAAGACTTACTGTGCTATTATACAGCTCTGGCCGGCCTTGATAGAATGCCCTAACATTTTGACAGGACAAAATATAAAGCTGCTCTTTATTCTGTGGACAATTCAGTCGGCGCAGGCGTGGGAACGACTTTAATCAATAGAAATGTGGCGGCGCTGAGTGATTTATACCAGACTGTGCTTTATGTACAAAGAAATATCAGACATCGCTACCAGCACAGGCTGTAATGGGACCCACTCAATCATCCCGGAGAGTGGGGTGTGTGTGTGTGTGTGTGTGTGTGTGTCTGTGTGTGTGTGTCTGTCTGTGTGTGTGCTAGTTGTTGCGCCGAGTATTCACAAGCGCTATCTGATCTGCCTCACAGGCTTCCCAATGAGACAAATGATTAGATATGGGAAAATGAGGCTGATCACCGGCGGAAATTGATGACTCAATACTGGATGACAGACAAGTCCATTTGTATCGAGATAAGGTGTTGGCAGTTTTGTATCAATCATAATTGAGTTATTATTGAGCATAAAGAAAGGCATTTGTAATGTCATTAAATTCAGATATGCCTCTCTTCACATCTGGCAGTCAGCCATGCGTGTGCAAAGAGAGCAGGGGGGTAACGGGGGGGTGGGGGGGTGTAATGGTGGGGGGGGGGTGGCTGTACAGCGGACAGAATAAGAGAGGCAAAGCAGAAAAAAAAGACAGAACAAAAAAACACTTGGGGCAATCATTCCTGGCGGTGCGCTAGCAGCTGCGGTGTTTTTTTCCCTTGTAATTTCAATATGTTTCCCTGCACCTTGAGCCTGGGTGTAATAACACCTTACAGATTGCTTATGTCATTGGATTTTGACAAACTTCTCAGCTGAGTTCGACCTTGTCTTTTGCCATCTGCTTTCTACAATTTCTTCTCCCTCTCTTCCCCTTATTATTCTCCCACAAGATCGCTGCAGCGGATGTCCATGAATTCAGATCTGATCAGAGTCATAGGGCTTGCACACTAAAACGGACGCTCCGGCTCAGTTTGTATTCCAGCCCGGTTTGTGTTCCAGCCCGGTTTACCTTCCGACCCAGCAGTGTTCGTCAGAACTTACGTGTTCTCAGTTCATTGGCTTATATAATCAGTTCAGCCTGGATACTGTCTCTTTAACTCTGCACCTGA
Source organism: Lampris incognitus (assembly GCF_029633865.1). NCBI lineage: Eukaryota > Metazoa > Chordata > Actinopteri > Lampriformes > Lampridae > Lampris > Lampris incognitus. The sequence continues at coordinate 3,818,521 of NC_079221.1, forward strand.
AGACACTGCTCTCGGTGTGTGTGTGTGTGTGTGTGTGTGTGTGTGTGTGTGTGTGTGTGTGTGTGTTTGGGACACTAAATTCAAACAGTAGCAGTGCTCTGTACACAGGTTCTGCCTGAGAGCTTATTTTAAATGATTACACAATACAACTTGTAGTAACGAATCACGATAAGATTTCTTCTTCTTTTTCCTCTTGTTTTAAATTATTA